>NC_135440.1:26684481-26984481 GCF_051991255.1 Vanacampus margaritifer | reverse complement strand
TCTATCATATTCATGCAAACGGAGAATTTCGATTCTTCAATGACGCATGTTTTTGGAGTGCGGGAGGAAACCAAATCTGGCAAACATGAATGGAAACCGAGATTCGAACCCGCTACCTCAGATCTGCCAGATGGGTTAATGGCCCCGCATTGACTGATAAATTAAAGAACACATATTCTAAGTGGCAAAATTCAATTTCCTCAGATGAATAATTAGAAAAACAACAAATAACTATTTAAAAAAAAAATACTTGTGAGGTATACCTTACCTAATTCCTATGTAATGTGTGGAGAAAAAAAAAACAAGAGAGTTTTCAGACTTTTATTTATTTATTGAATGGCAACAGAGCAGCAGCATGAGTACAATGCGACTGTCTGTGGGTTACAAGCTACAACAAGCAAGGCAGCGCTACCTAGTGGCCGATTGTCATTATGGCATGCGACTGTTCGAGCCGTACTTGAAATGAAAGACTAGATACGAAAGGCATTTTGGTGCATTGGAGTAAGGCCCACTCTGTGAATGTTTATTTACAAGCACGACAAACACTCTCAACTCGGAGCAACAAAGTGACGATGTTATCAGTAACTCTCAACTCCCTCCTCTTCTCTCCCAGGTCCGTCAGACCCACTCCCGGCTCCCCCTCCGAGCGTCACTCCTCAGGCCGAGGCGGGCTCCTTGACCGACTCCACGATGGCGTCGAACTTGTCGCGGATCTGGGCGGTGAGCGGGGCGAACAGCTCTTTCAGCTCGTCCATCTTGCCCTCCAGGGAGGTGCGCAGCTCCTCGGCGGTGGCCTCCAGCTGGGTCCTGAGGCCCTCGGCCTGGCTCTCCAGCTGCTGGCCCAGAACTTGGGATTGGGTCCTCAGCACGGTGGACAGGTCCGACATCCTCTGGGCGGCGCTGCCGCCGGCCTGCTGCACCAAAGGCTCCATCTGCTCCCTGACGCCGTCCAGGCTCTGGGAGGTGCGCGACTGGAGCTCGCTCAGGTAGGTGGCCACCATGCTGGTGTGAAAGGAGACATCAACAGTTAGACTTGCTTCTTTTTAAGACCTTATTTAGAGTTCACAAAATAGATCATATTGTAAAAGTATTTTCATTATTTCTGTTAATGAAATCATGTAGAAACTAAAACTAAGTAAGATTATCGGATATGTCTGCAAGATCATCTTCAGTGAGGTGTGTTAAAACTGGCCAATCTGATCATAAAACAGTCCAGGCTCGCTAATGTTTAAGCACTTCAACATTTACGATTGTAAATCCTTGTTGGATGGCCAGCACCAAGTTGAAGTGAGCCACAAACGGCGTGATTGTCACGAGAAACAGAACAATAGTTCATTTAAGTGCGCTACGCACACCGACAATCGGGCCAAATCGAAAGTGGCCAGAAGCCTGATTATCATCTCTTTCTGAAAGATTTGTATCTTGTGGTGTGGGGTGTATTAAGAGTGACTTTCCCACCTTCATTCTCTTCTCTGAAAATTGTATTTGACATTTGTAAACATGAGGGTATAAACATACAGATAATCAGATTTGCGCATTAAATTCAGCATAGGCCCAGTTGTCCGATATTTAATAAAGATGATCCTAAACGATTATCCTGCGAGCAAGTTTACCTGCACTGAGAAAATGGTTGAGCGCGACATTGCTACAATTGGATTATCAGATGTGTCGGGAAAAATTATCCTTTGGTGTGATAAGAATGCTGGAAAAATGTCAAATTTTAAAATGAGTGTGATCAACTCTGAGTTATTTTCCAATCTGGACCAACAATTGTCAAAGTGGAGATAATCAGGCCAAATGTCTCCGATCTTTGGTCCCCTTCATTTCAAAAATGGTTTCCAAATAGCCCGGCGTGTGCTTGAACTCACTTGCGGATGTTCTCGGTGTCCTTGCTGAGGCGCTTCTTCAGCCTGTTGGTGTAGACGGTGATGCGGCCTCGCACGTCGCCCGGGTTGTGCTCCATCATGGTCTTGAGCTCGTCCAGGTAGGTGCCGCTGCGCTCCCTGGCGTCCTTCATGTCCTTCTGAAGCCGGTTGGCCAGCAGCTGCATGTCGGCGGCCAGCTGGTTGGCGGTGACGCTGGTGTAAGGGTCGATCTTGGCCTGGATGTCGTCCTTGTACGTGGTCAGCTCAGCCATGGTGTCCGTGATCAGGGTGCTGCGCAACAACACATCATCACGTCACAAAAGATCATTCCAGACATACGGATTTGAAGATGGTTTGTTGTTGAAGTGCACCCCTAAAATATATGTAGATACTGTCATCATATAAGATATCTACATAGTATATGGAGTACAGTAAATAAACACACCAACCCTAAAAAAAATAGTCATTACATTTAAATAGAAGGTAAAAAAAAAAATATTTGAACAGCTGAGATTTTGCTTGGCCACCAGAGGTCAGTATAGTCATACACTTGTATGTATTTTATTATTTTTTACCAAGATTGAACTGAGGTTTTACTGAATACAGTCACATATATATCATGGATTTGTGATTGTGTAGGCCTACATGTTGGATGCCGCCATCTTGTGGCAGAGCTCTGTCCCGAACCCTTGCAAATGCTATGCGATATATTCGATGATGTATTACTCTGACAATGACAACCAATACTTCACATTTAACATTACGTAACTTGAGAGGGTAAAGGAAAGATTTGGTGATGAAGCCCACTTCCCGCACTGGCGCTACCAACAAGGGACTTACTCAAGCTCGCGGTTGAGCTCCGAGGTCTTGATGGTCTGCACCACTCCATCGGCCTGCTGGTTCAGATCGGCGATGTACTGCCAGAAGCGGTCCACGGTCTGCACCCAGCGGTCTGGGGTGGCGTCGGCCTGGCGCACCACGCGGGCATTGCAGCCTGGGATGGCGAAAAGCCGTGGTAAATATACATTATATGGATAGCCACGTTAGCCAGACATGTCGCGTGTGCTGTGGGAAATTGTCAACATTTTCGCTTACACCCTTAAAAAAAAACAAAAAAACTGCTGGGTTAAAAAAAACAACCAATTTTGGTTTAAAAAAAAAAAAAAGAACTGAACCACTAGTTTGGGTTGTTTTGTACAAAAGAATTGGTATTAAGCAAAACATGATCCCATTTTTGACCCAAATTGAGTTTGTTTTTGACCCAACAATTTCGATAATGGACCGAACGATTAACTTGGTTCAATTTGACCCAATTTGGGGTTGTTTTGTAGTACACGCACAAGGTTTTCCACAAAACAGCTCAAAAGGGGGTCAGTCCATTGTTTTAAAATCCAAATTGTTTTTTGTTTTTTTACTCTTTTGAGTTTTAAGAGAGTAGCTACAGTGACAGGCAGAAAAATGATTTGTGAAGAAAATTATCAAACGAGATCATCTCTTTTTTTTTTTTTTTTAAATAAATCTGAAATCTGTATAATGTAAAATATGTGCATTGGTTTAGGAAGCTGCGTGCAATATTGTTAATGTAGTAGATTTAGATTAAAAAGAATAAATAATGATCTAACTTACCAGTGAGGACTGCCAGGACAAGGACGAGAGCTACAGCCTTCATGGTTAGTTGCAGACAGATACACCTGGAAAAAGGGCAACAAAAACACAACATATCGCGTCAGAAACAAAAAGATGCAAAATTCCAATGGAGATTTCTGTTTTGTTTGCTGTTTTTTTTCTTCTTTCCTTTTGTCATCTCACCTGAAACGTTTGAGGTTCCTCCGTGTTGATCCCGCAGTAGCTCGCAACTTATATAGGCTGCCGCCGAGCGTGCGTGGGGGTGGGCGTTTTTTTTTTTTTTCACGCCCCACACACCGGCCCCCACCCCCATCATCACAACACCATCACTCCCCTCAACTCCCCCCACGACGCCGCAGCGCGTCCGAAGTTCTCACCTCCGCGCATGCGCGCTTTTGTTTGCGCAACGTGGAGGGGAAAACAAGCTGGAAGCTTTTTCACGTATTGTGTGGAGAGACTTTTGTTTTATTTTCATTATATTGAATCCTATGACTATATATTTTTTTTACCCTATAGTCCTAAATGTTCTGAATTATAATTTTTTTTTAACAACTATTACTTTTGCTTATTTGTATTTAGCGATCTTTTTGGGTAGGAAGCAAATTAAGTTTTCATAATAGTAATAAAATGCCATTTTTTATTTTTACACTTGTTTCTTAAGGAAGGCAGGAAGCATCAGTGGCCATCACAGAAGTAAAAAAAAAAATAGAAGAACAGGACTGATTATGAGAATTGTATGTTTTTTAGCCAGTGAGCTTACATTCAATCAATTCAATTTACCATTTAGATTTTTTTTCCCAGCAGCATTAGCAACAACCCTAGAAATGAATTTAATAATATTTAATTTACAAATTGCAAAAATCAGTCGAGCAAAATGAGCATTACAATATGGCGGGTAGGGGGGGTTCCGAAAATGTTTCCCCTTGTGTGTGTGTGGTTTTTTTTTGTTATTGTTTTGTTTCCATTTTGTTGATGCCACACTATTTTATGCATGTGGGTGAGATGCCATAACTAATCACCCCCCCCAAAAAGTGTTACATCAAAATATCTTCTGACCTTTGTGATGACTTTTATGTGACGCTGCTGGACCAAGTTCACGCTGCTTGTTTTATTTGCTGTTATCAGCTTCATTAGATAATGATGGATTCAAATTTCGGTCAATAATAAAAACATATACTAATTTGCATATAAATTAGTGTTGTCAAAGTTAAAGCGTTAAGTAATTAATTAATCACAAAAAATATCGCATTAATTCATGAATTAGAATCAGATTTATTGCACTATTAATTTTTTAGCCTTTAGCGTGACAGCGGATGGCTACGTTTAAGGTAGCACAGGTTGTGTTTGAGCAATAAACATCATTTCATGCATTAAAGTAAAGCATTTAGAATATTTGTTCATGTCAAAATATCGGGTAATTTTTTTCCTTTTTAAATTATGCAACTAATTAACTGATTAGAAAAAGAGGAGGATGAGCGTGTGCAGTGGATCAAAAAATGTTGACGATGTCCTCATAACATTAAATATCGAAAGAACACATAACTGGTGCTCTTCAAATTTGGCGGGGAAAATAATGTAGATTTAAAAAAAAAAGCCTTTTTTATTAAGCGATTAATCGTGATTAATTAAAATTCTAAAATGTGATTAATCTGATTTAAAAAATAATTGTTTGACAGCTCATATATGAAAACAGTTAAATATTGTGTAAACCTCCATTTATTTCGGTTCAGTTAAAAAAGGGGAACACACGAAGTACCGTGCATTGACTGTTAAGTGAAATATTTCGTGATTCCCACTTTTGATGATTACAATTTATAGCTAACAAAAAAACAAAATTCACCATCTCAAAAAATTTGAATATTAAATTGGGAAGAATGCAAATGATTTAGAATTTTGATCATTTGCTAAGAATTGTCCTTGTGGAAAGTATTTTTCTATTTTCCTAATAAAGCTGTATTGAAATTAGTTAAAATCACAAAATGTGTTTAACATGCGAAAACTGTTGCACTTAATCTTATCACATTTGTGCTATAATGAAACCTTTTGCACAGTAAAGTTAAACTGATTTAAAATCAAATCCTACATCTGCACTATAATCACTATTCTGACAAAATTGTAACCTTGCTGATTGTTGGTGTTAATTTGTCCCCTGGACCCCCCCCCCCACTCCCCCCATGACAAAAGGTCCTATTTTGCCGACTCAGCGGGTGTTGAGCCTCGGCGACGTTTGCTCAGCATCACAAGCGACCCCGTGAATACAAACGGCACGTAGCAGCAGGATGCCAAGTCGGCCTGTTACTTGCGCTTTTGCATGCAAATGCCGCCGTCCGCACCTGGACGGTCTGGCGCCGACGCACACACATCTTTCAATAGCACAGGAAGGAAGCGCATTAAGTCTGAGTGAGTTTAAAGCAGTTCTAGTTTTGCTGTAGTGCGTGATTTTTACACCTCTCTGTAGGTTGCAGTATTAGTGACTGGCAACCATGGAGGTTGATGACTACATTTTTAAATTGAGCCTCGTCAATTAGCGACTAACAGCCTTAAACATTCAACTTGGGACTTTTTCTTTTGTTTGGTTTTAAAGATTTAGTTGCTTGGCTTTAACGTATTTAAAAGACAAAGATTGAAACAACTGTCCGAAAAGTTTTCTAAATTGGGGTCCCCGTGAGCAGTTGAAAGTCCCGACGTGCATGTCACTTCCTGATTGCAAAGTGACGCTACGACGACTTGCGTGCGTCGTGTGTCAAACGTGTCATGCTCTTTGCCCTTTGGGACTTTGAGATAATTTTGTACAGGAACAAAGATTAGTTGAGTCGGCTTGCTCGGGTAATTAGCACCGAGTCGTGATAACACATGATAGCCTAGCGTGGCGGGGGATTGGCGAGGTGGGGTGGGTAACTGGTGGGGGGTTAACCACTCGCAAGTGACCAAACCACATTTACATTTTCTAGCTTGTAAACACGGCACCTGGACATTTGCTATTGCTTTTTAGAGATTTTCTCTATTTGGTTTTGTATTCTGTATTGTTGACAGTCTTCTTACCCACGTGGCAAAGCTAAACATGGAGCATTTTGTTTTTCTTGTTGTCTCGCCGAGGAATTGAAACAAAAGGTCTTTTGTAAGACCAAATGTTGGAAGGAGGAGGAAGTGAGAGTGATGAGCTTTTACAGTAAAAAGCCTGACAAAGGGGAAAACAACAAAGTCAGGGGGGAGTGTGCCAACGGTCGTCTGAGCTAATGCCGGATGACGTTGCCATCGGACGACGGGTTATTAGTGCTCAGACATCACGCGATTTTCTCGCATGTCGACACTTTCTGCGTGTTTGTTCAAAAACCTTCGTCAGCATTGAGAAAAGTTGGGAAGACTTGTCAAAACAATCCCTGTCGTGTTCATGCCGGGCCAGTAGGTGGCAATGTGACTTGTGAAGTGGCTTGTCTGAAATAGTTTTTTCTTCGTCTGTGTACATGAGTTTCGAAAATGTAGATAGATGGTTTAAAAAATATATATAAACACCCGGTCCCCCAAAAGAAAAGAATTATGAAATAAAACATACACAGTTATTATAAAATTATACAAAAGTATTTTTTTTAAATGTATGGGAAAATCACACTGTTAAAATATTGGAAAACAATATTAAGATAATAGAAAAATTGAAAGAAATACAAAAATATTATATAAGAAAATGTACAAAAACTTTTAGATTAAAAAAGTACAGTTGTAGAAAAAAAAGAAAATCAGACGATTCATATATTATAAGAAATAAACAAACAAAATGCGCAAAGACATTAGGATAGGGGGAGACAAAAACAAACAATAACAACCACAAAAACAATTGGACTTTATTTATTTTTTAATGAAAAATTAATTTTAAGAATGTTATCCATCCATTTTTGGTACTGCTTATCCTCACCAGTGTCGCCAGTGTACAAAATAAGCAAAAATAGAAATGAGGAAATTAGATACAATTTTAGAAAAAAACAGCAACATTATTATTAACATGCAAAAGTATTATAAAGTTCTACAAAGCTATACAGTACATGCAGTGAAACTATCTGTCTAACCATTTTCATCAATCGTCTTCTTTCTTTTTGTTGCACATAGTCTCTATGAATGTAGCGCTACATATGTTTTGATTTTTCAAAACGGAACATACTGTACGCTGATGCAGAACATATTGGCCAAGGGGAAGAAACTACATTGCGGTCTTGCCATGCACGTCCTCCACGCTTTAGGCTTAGCAAACGTCATCACATTTAGCGACACGTGGTGTAGCAAAAAAAAAAAAAAAAAAAAAACTACTTTAAGTACTGAGTGATTCCCAAGTTGTACAAAAAGTATTGAATCATTATTAGTTAATGTTCCTAAGCATGCTTTGGAGAAAAGAGCATTGTGTGCTGCGTTAGGAGTTAACCTTGTTTGGAAACAGCTGGAGGCAGAAGAGTGGAATGTTGTTTGCCACTGTGTAGCGCAGCGTGGGCGCAATCAGCCAGCAGGGATGGTGGCGCAAAAAAACACTGCAAACAGGATGTGCTCTTGAACTTCCAGTAACCCAACATGTCTGGTCCAGTTCCTTGGCGATGTCGCAACTCTGACAACACGCAAAGCCTGGACACGCCAGGCTCCCACCGCATGTTGAGGAAAAACCTTTCCCAGTCATTTGTGATTCATTTGGAAATGTTTTGATTTCACAAAATTCAGTTTGTATGCGTGCCAGTCCCGAGTGAAAACCTCCATCGACATCCATCGTTCGAGGTCATTTGGGTAACATTTCAACTTTGTCAATCCGGAAGCCAGAGGACTGACTACTTTTGGCAAGTTCCAACCTGGCCTTTCTATCTGAATACTGTAGTTAAGTGGTTTGCATTGTGTGGCGTGGATCAGCTGTTAACAGAAGTGGAACAAGAGAAACAAAAGCAGCAAAAGTTGTGTTTTGGCTGTGTTTGCTTCCTACTTCCTGCTTTGCGGGGACGCCATTTAAAAAAATAAATTATTTATTTTAGACAATAGACATATTTTCCCAAGGTTATCAGTACGTCTTAAAAAGTTCAATGGAAACTTAAACGAGTAACACTCTATACAGTAAATATTTTTCCCCCCAAATTTTAAAATACCTGAAATCTTAAACTTTCACTTTTGTATTGTTCAGAAGCTTCTCAAGGTCAACAGCATCTCTTATAAAGTTAACTGATAATTTAAATGAATAGTTTCCTGACATTAAAATGCTTTTAGATTTACTTTTTATCGTTCGTCAGATTTTTTTTTTAAAAGGGCCGATACCGATATTCTGCAAAATACTCAATATCGGCCATGCCGATTATCGGTCTATCTCTAGTTTATTCTGCAGTGGGCTGTACCCTTAACACCATTAGTATTTGGATCGGAACCAAAAATAACAGATTCCTTCATTTGTTAAGTTTTCTGTAATCGCACATGCATACCAACAAGGATGATCCACACACAAGCTCTCACCAAGTAAGGAAAGTCACAAGTTCGCTTTTTTTGTTTTGAAGGGCTTTATTTTGATTGTAATGGAAGACTGCTTGGAACAGACCAACACTGAGTACTGAAGTAAACCATGAACATTTACAGATTCTGATCAGCTCGCGATGCCCTTCTGTTAACAAACTTGCCGTCCTCCTGAGAGAACGGCATGCTGGTGAATTCAGTTTGTTGTTGTTGTTGTTAATGCGGCAGTTGACTTAGTTGGTTTTGACAAAGGACTCGTAGAGGGCCAACAGACGAGCCTGGAGGTCCTGGGCGTAGGGGTCCAGGGTGTCCCTCAGCTCTCCGATGTAAGGGGAGGCCAGGTCTCTCATCTGCTGGGCTCTCTGGGTCATCTCGGTCTGGAGCTTCTCGGCCATTGGGGTCACGCTCTCCTTGAAGGTCTTCAGGTGCTCATCCACCTTCTGCATCAGGTCGTCAGTGTGGGGCCCCAGCTGAGCCTGAAGGTCAGCCACGGTCTGGTCCAGGTTGGCTTTGATCACCTCGCTCCTCCTCACAATTTCCGTCTTCAGGGTCTCGGAATCCATGGCCAGAAGTTGGTTGAGCTCTGACTGGATCAGCTCCATTCTTTCCTGGATCTGGACCTTCACGTTGTTGGTGTAGGGCTCCATCTTCTCACGGACGGTGGACATTTCCAGGGTCACGCGCTCCTTCAGCTTGTCGGCCTCGGCGCTCACCTTGGCAATCAGCTCCTTGGCCGCGGGGGGGAGCTGCTCGTGCAGGGTGACGGCATACTGGTTGGCCATGTCGGTGCCATCGGTCAGCCGGGCGCTTGGAGGACAGCAGGACAAAGAAGCGTCAGACAACAGCATTTGCCGCAGGAGTTCGGGGAAGGGTCTCGGGGCATACCTGAAGTCCTGTCCCAACTGAGACTTCTGGATCATCTGGATGGTGTCATCAGCGGTCTGAGTGGCCTTGGCGACGTAGTCCCAGAAGGCGTCGGTCAGCACCTCCAGCTGGGGCTTGGGCGCATCAGCGTGGAAGAGGTTGGCATTGCAGCCTGGAACATGAAGAAAGTCATTTTAGTTGGACCGTCTGGCAAAAGTCTTTTCTCCAACAAATGCGGACGCATTCCCACACATATTGTTGGGATTTTTACCCTCCACACTTTTTTGCCGTGCAATTACTCCTTCATAAATACATCCGATTGACACCGTATTCGCGCCATCCTGGGAATATATCGTCTGATTCCACAATACTTTTCTCACAATTTAAAATTAAATATCAACTTTTCCCCATTCATATTCAATAGGACTGACATTTTCAACGTATCATCATTATCAGCTGCCTGATACTCCTCAGTGATGCAGTTGGTAAAGTGCATTGTCCAGGAGGTCGCAGGTTCGAATCCCACCAACTGACTATCATATCAGGAAATGGATTATAATTTCACTGAAATCAAGCACATGCGTAAAAATCTTAGGCATTCAGCTTTTCAGCATTCCCATGCGATTTTTGTAGAAATTGCACTTTGTCGTTCACTATTTAGCTTTTTCTTTAGCTTTCTGGGGTTTGTCAAAAGGACCCGTGTTGAGAGAAAAAACATCACGGAGGTTAAATGTTTGCAAAGCCAACCAAACCGCTTCTCCTTCAGAAAATATTTTCAGCAAAAAGAAAAATTCTCCGTTTGATTGAATTTGAAGCAATGCCTCTGGGTTATCCTTCTAAAAAATAATAATAATAATAATAAAGACAGTTTGACCAGTGCTTTGTCGTCTCTTTGTACTCACCAGTGAAAACGGCCAGAACAAGGACAGCGAGAACCTTCATGGTTGTTGGATCTAGAGTGAAAAGAGACAGCGCTCAAATGTGCGACGTACATTTTTGACCAACCGAAGGATAACAGAGCAGACGAGTAGAAGACGCTTAAGAGCTTGTGCTCTTTCTTACCTGTGAGAGTATCTGCCAGTGAAAACTCTGCAGTGCTTCTGCTCAACTGATGCGCTGCCGCAGCTTTTATAGCAAAGCCGACGCTAATAATCCCAAAGTCCAGGCCGCATGTGCCTTGCTGTCACTCACTATCTGCAATGATGTCCTAAGCAAAAGCACGCATCCCGAGGACGTAACCCTATTCAGAACCTATCGCTAGATTTCATGTTTTTTCTCCAGATCTTCTCCTCCAAACGAACCTTTCTTATCTATAGGCGCTGATGTACAGCTGATTAGATAGTGGCCAAAAAAAAAAAAAAAAAGGGAAAGAAAAGCTCACCGTCTCCCATTGGTTTTCACTGTGCCTGCTCACCTCGCATACGTTCCGTTTGTGGGTCAAAGTTCCCATGACAGCCACCATGAGTCAGGCTGGCCAAGGGTCAGCGGACTGTGCCATCGTCAGCCTCTTAAGGCGTTGGCCTTCAATGTAAAATGACGTCAAAAGACAAAATCAAACACAAAAGCACACGGTCGTCGATGTCTCCATAATGATTGACTCACCACAACGTCAAAGTCAGACGACAAACAATTTAGATTAGATTTGTTCTTCACTACTTTTGTCTTTGAAGAAAGACGGAAGAAATAGAAGAAAAAGAAATATCTTGGAAAACTGAGAACAAGGATTAGTTTGACTTTTTTTTTTCTTTATGATTAGATTTCAGTTTTTGCAGTTGTGGTTGCCTCGGCGGGTTCCGAGTTCCGGGGTTTGTTACCTAAACTCGGCAGCGATACAGAATTGCATTACACACCAGAAAATAAAAACAAGGATGATCTGGCCAAGAAGGCAGGGGACAAGTCATAACAATCAAGTGCATCCATAAAAGAAGATGCTAGAATTACAAACAGAAAAACATGAAATCATTCACTTTATGCCAGAAGAGAGCAAGTAAAGGTTTACCCGTCTAGTGATATTTCACCTTATCCCAAATCCCAACTCTTCCAGTCGACTTCAATGTGCTACTACGTTCAATTAGTGGAGCTCAAAGCAAACATGGTGAAGCGGCAGTTAGCTGTTATGCTGCACACAGCTGCCGACAGAAGTGTAAATGCTTAAACTCTTTTGAACATTTTTAATTCAATTTCACCCTATTATCTTTTAGTCATTTTAGAAACCTACTTTTACTTTTTTGCACATCTTCTGTTCATGTTTAAATCTTGTCATTGTATGTTCTCTCCCTAAGTTTGCGAAGCTACTTTGATTTTCTCTGCTGTAAAAACTAGTGACGGACAAATGAACTGCTGAGTGAAACACTTGTGATATTTTTGGACTCCTGACTGGGTAGGCTAGCACAAAACAACATGAAATGTTACATTTCCACTGCATCTTAAAACCAACAGTGCCATCTAGAGGAGTCAAAAAAATCACAAGTGTTTCACTCAGCAGTTCATTTGTCCGTCACTAGTAAAAATGATTACCAAAAGTCACTCGGTGGCGCCACCTGGACAAGTTTTAATGATCAGCGCAAGTTGAACAGGAAGTCGAGCATTTTAGTTTGAAGCAACCATTTTGAGCTTGTACTTTGACTGACTCCGACGAGAGTTTGCCCAAAACGGAGCACCAATTATAAAGTGGGGATGCCGAATACTGAAGCTCTTTTTGTGTGGTTGGAAAGTGGTGGAAAAGTTTGATCGTTTCCAGGATTGTTTTTTCTTCTTTTTCCTCATCCCAACAGTGAAATCAATAAAAGAAAAAGGCGCACCTGGCGTGACCCTGTTACAAAGTACAGGAGTGCCCTCGTACCGTGTTTATCTTGTGTTATCTGGACGCCATTGGCTGGCGGCGTTAAAACTCACCGCAGAGCGTTCTCACTACTTTTCAGAGTTCAGTGTCGCCACTCCAACGTGGAAACACAAAAAACGGCAAAGTTCCTGCCTGAAATGTGTTTTCACCTGGCATCGTTAGCCTCTCTCGGCTAAGTCATGTGACCGCTTTGTGACAACATGGCAGGGACTCCTGGACTTTGCCTCCTCCAGTACAACTGTCAGGCTTATTCAGTATAAAAACCGGCAACACAAGCACACTCAAGCAGACACACGCCACAAAGAGACACAAGAGCAGGTGAGGATTTAGCAGGCTTTCTTGTTCAAAATAAGCATAAATGCGCTGGCATGTTGTTGACCTTCAACCAACATCCTGTTTGTGTTTCCAGCAGTCATGAGGGTCTTTGTTCTGCTCGCTTTGGTTGCGCTTTCTGGTAAGTCGCCAGCTACTGAAGCACACCACATTGGTTTGGTACACTTTTGGGGGGGGGGGAAAATATTAACAAAGTGTATCGTGATACAGTCTATATCAAGCACAAACATTTACAAATATTGTTAATTCCAGAATCGAAAGAAAAGCTATATAGCTATACGCATAAGTTGCTGTATCATGATACTGTTAATATCATGGCCAAAATATAATTAGTTGCAGAAATTGAAACTACGAAAGCTGAAAAACGGACAAACGGTCACTATATACGTGTATATATATATATATATATTTATATATATATATTTATTTTTATTTTTTTACAGGAGAGCTCAGTATTGTTCATTCGATTTGACATCATCATTGCTCTCCTTTTTTTTTTCTTTTTTTTTTTTTAATCCAACAAATCAATTTAAAAAAATGGTCACTATATATGGGCATATAGTGACTTAAAATCCACAATTGCCGTATCATGATACTGTTTATATCATGTGAAAAATACGGTACATTTTTTTTAATCTCATAGTCATTTTTTCACTTCTTCAGATTTACAATTGTGAACAGTGACAAATTAGTAATCCACAGTTGATATCGTGATACATTTGATATCGTGGGCAAAAGGTCATGAACTATAGAAAAGCATCTGCAATCCGTCTCCCCCTTACAGGCTGCAATGGCAATTTTTTTCACGCCGACGCGCCCAAGCCTCCGATGGAGGTTCTGACGGACGCCTTCTGGGACTACATCGCCAAGGCCAGCAAGACCGCCGACGACACGCTGGAGATGGTGATGAAGTCGCAGTTTGGGGCTGAAGTCAAGTAAGTCGTTCCACGAGATCCACTTAACTCATTCACTCGCAGCCATTTTCACTGAAGCAACCCCCTTTGCTCCCGGCTGTTTGACTGGATTTTGACAGATTTTGCCAGGCCCACAGAATCTTGTGTTCTATTGCTATAAAAACAACCAAAAGAAAAATTAGAGTCTCTTCTTTCATCAGGAAAAAAACGTATGTTTGTATCTGTTTCCATTTTGCAGCAATTAGAATTCGAATATAGCATCATTGCAAGAACTTTTTGCAACATGGCCCTGGCTGATCTCTTATACTCAGCTGTCACCTGCTGGACGTTTTGTAATGACTACCATTGCTTTAAGCTACCTCTTCATGTCCAAAACTGCATCAAAGCCTTCTGTAAGCTCTTGCATCAAAAAACAGCTAAAACAAAAAAAAACATTTTTGGAGGGAAGGACAAAGTACAAAAAAACGTTTTTACGCATTTTTGGATTTCGAATGAGTGAATGAAAGGAGCGTATCAGTATTTTAAGTATACAGGCAGAAAGTAATTCTACTCTCGCTTTGATTTTTTTTTTTTTTAAATGGACAGTTTGTTGTGGATTGTCCAGGCGGTGCACTTTAAAGAAAGAGTTGGATTAAAATAAAAAATAAAAATTAAAAAAAAAGAAAGAGTTGGATAAATGTAAAATGTCCGTCCGTCCGTCCGTCCGTCTTCTTCCGCTTATCCGGGGTCGGGTCGCGGGTGCAGCAGCTTTAGCAGGGAAGCCCAGACTTCCCTCTCCCCAGCCACTTCAGCCAGCTCATCCGACGGGACCCCAAGGCGTTCCCAGGACAGCCGAGAGACATAGTCTCTCCAGCGCGTTCTGGGTCGTCCCCGGGGACGAACACCTCCCAAATAAAATAAATAATAAAATAAATAAATAAAATAATAAATAAATGTAAAATGATATGACCAAAATATATTAGTTTTGTCTTTGACCACACAGATAACAGAGGCAGTGTAGTGTAGTTGTGGGTATTTATATAAACAATAAAGAGCTTTTTTAAATGCATATATTTACCCTTGTTGACATTGTCATGACACGTCTGTCAATTCTATCTTAATAGCGTTGCTCTGGCCCAGCTGAATCGAATCTGTGATCTGTTGTTCTCTTGCTCCCTGGCAGCGCTCAACTGGCCCAGACGGCCGACGTGGCCAGCAAGTACGCCAGCGCTCTGAAGGAGAAGCTTCCCGTAGCCGCCCGCGGGCTGGTGGCCAAGATCAGCACCGAGGCCGACGTCCTGAGGAATGTGCTAAGCCAGGACCTGAGCTCGGTCAGCGAGAAGTTTGAGCGATACTCGGACACCGTGAAGCTCCAGATCCAAGAGAAGGTGGATCAGCTGAAACAGGAGCTGAGCGCTTACGCCGACAACATGGATTCGGACCGGCTGAAAGCGAGGCTCCGGCGGCGCAGCGAGGAAATGATAGCCGGCCTGCAGAGCAGCATCGGCGACGTGGAACGCAACCTGGGCCCCTTCACGCAGGAGCTGATGAGGCGGGTTGACCAGCACCTGACGGCCTTCCAGGACAACATCAGCCCCATAACCTTCAGGGTGCAGGAAGAGTTTTACTCGGGAAGCCGAGAGGTGCGGCGCGTGGTGGCGCCCTACGCCGAAGACCTGAAGGAGAAGCTGGACCTTTTTGCTAGCGACCTCCAGGAACACCTCAAGGCCTTCGTCAACAGCGATTAACTCCAACTCCAGAGATTCTGGCTGAAATGTCTTCCCAATTGCACTCTCGCTGAAATCCAATTTCTATTTGTTTTGTAGCTCAATTGTTCCACAATTATTTATTGTTTTTAACTGTTGCTGTTTACGATTTGTTTTTTGAACAAAATAAACATAACTCTCATCAAACAAACTGGAAGTTTGTTGAATTATTTTCAGCAGATGACATTTCTTTAAATAAACAGACACTGTACACAAGTATTTCTGTTTCTTCAGCGCTAAAAATAGCGATATATCGGATACCGACAGTTGATGTAGCACGATACTGTTATCATTGGCAAAAATTGTAGAAAAAAAAAAAAAAAAACTCTGACTATAAAACTGAGATCAGTCAGACACACTGTATATAAAAAGCAATGTGATACAAATATTGGTTATCTACAGTGTCATGATATTGTTGATATCATGGCCAAAACATTTCAAAAATGTAGAAAAATAATGGAAACTCTGAGACAATAACAAATGTATAAACACACTTTTTCTTTTTTTTTACCTATGCAACTATCAAACTGTTTATCAATACTATTAACTCATTCACTCGCCGCAATTTTCACTGAAGCAACCCCCGTTCTATTGCTATAAAAACATGGAAGCTACCAAAAGAAAGATTAGAGTCTCTTCTTTCATCCGAAAAAAAAAAAAGGCATATTTGTATCTGTTTCTGTTTTGCAGCAATTAGCATATGTAGCTAAGTTTCATCACTATTCACAAATCTGTTTAAAGCGGTGGGGCAGGGGAAGCTTTTTTTTGCAACATAGCCCTGGTTGATCTCTTATTCTCTGCTGCCACCTGCTGGCCATTTTTGTAATAACTACCATTGCGTCGAGCATTCTCTTCAGTTCAGAGGCTGCATCGGAGCCTTCTGTATGCTCTAGCATAAAAAAACAAATCATAAACATCCATAATTGAAGTGCTCCAAATATCTAAATGTATCAGTTTGGACAGTTGCTGTATCTTGACACCGTTGACATCGTGGACAAAATGTGACGCTCAAACGCATGTGCAACTAAAACTCCACACATTTTCCTATTTGTTGTATTTTACCAGGTCGTGTGTTGTTTTCTTTTGGCAGTGCGGGAGCAGCAATCTTATTTTGACCCGGCGGTCCTCTCCTCGTCTCGACATGTCCCGATGATGACACAGCAGCGAGTGCCCAACATTTGTTGGTTTTATCCGGCGTGTCACGGCACGCCGTCCAGCTGGAATTCACAAACATAACAAATACTTTGCCGGCAATTGGACACAATTTTACAAGTTTACAATCCTCATTTAGAACCCGAACTTCAATCTCGGAAAACTTCAAACTCCGATTTGGAATCCTTATTTCAAACTCTTAACTTTGACTTGATACTCTAATTTGGGAGCCCAACTTGAAATCTCTTTGGAGCCCTAAAAAAAGTGTAAATAAAAAAAATAAAAAACACACGAGTTGTGTTTCAAATATAAATGACTGACATTCATGGCAACAATGTTAGTTCAACTAAAGTTGTTTTTACTTGCGTCGTCCATATTTAATTTGAGGTTGAATGAAAGATGACCGTTCTTGAATCTCTTATTTCTTTGTTGCGAAACAGCAAAACTTTACATGAATTGCTCAACTTCAAATGTTATCCGAGTTTGATGCCTTAAAATTGTTCACAGTTCACCCGACGGTTTTATTTACAGTCAACGACAATCATAAACGTATGATACGGTATTTCTGTATGTTTCAAATCTTGTGTGTGTGTTTTTACAAGCGTTTGTCCTGTGCTGACTCGGTCGGCCTCCAACGTGGAAGCTCAGAGTCCACTGAGTGAAAACCTTTCCGCTCCTTCAAATTGCTTTTATGATGTACGAGTGCATTATTTGATCCTTTTTTCTTTTTTTTTTTATCTTGCGTGCAATGTAACTTTGTTGACTAATGTTTGTACAGTAAGTCTTTTTTGATGATTTGACCTGTATATGTACCGTAATCCAAATTTAGAAGAAAAAAAAAGGAGGTTTGAAGTTAGGGTATCAAAAAGTAAAACCTTAATTTAAAAATGGGGTTCAAACAATTGAGGATTTCAGATTTAGGGTTAAGATTTTTGGATTATTATTAGTTGCAATCAAATCAGGGTTAGGTTTCTTCTCTCATTTTGGTTAGTTATCTTCTTTTGGCTACTAAGAAGTGGAGCCGTCCCTAATATTGTGTCCAGTTGAGTGATCTGCTCTGTCGACAAGCCGCGTTGTCAAGACTTGCTGTTGTTTTTGACACGAAAACGGCGCTTTGCAGGCCTGCGGGCGGCCCAGATGGACAGACGGACGCGCGCCCGGCTGTCTTTGGGCAAGGCCAGTCTTGTCTGTGGCCTTTTGACTCGGCTCGCAATGTCGGGCCGCAGATAAAGCGCTCGTTGGTGGGCCGGCACACGACGGCAGATAATCTCCTTCTTCGTCTTCTTTCACTTTTTCAAAGAGCTCTCGGGACCACATCGAATGTCTCGAACGAATGTCAACACAAAAATAACTTGATTGTTTTCATGGTTCCTCTTTTATTTATTAAGTAAGTTTAGGGCTTAATACAGAACAGTGCAGTGTACTAAGGCCAGTTGAAAAGTACTTTACACCTGGTCCGACTGCTCGTTTAGTTAGCTGTATCATTTCTTTGTAGTTGTCTGTGTCTGTATGTGTTGGTCTTGCAATACAATGCCAGCTGTTTGTATTTTAGTCAGTAGTGATGTTATAGTGTTTTTTTTATCGTTGGTTTGATGTGGACGAAGCTCCAAAATTGCTATTTAGGAATATGATATTCTATATGGCTCTATTGCCATCTAGTGGTGGTTTTCAGAAAGTGCAGAAAGTTTTTTGGGGGGGGCGTGTGCTGCACTGATGATCAAATTGTTTGTAGAGATTGTGTCATTGTGGCGAGCCGAGAAGGTTACAAAAGGTCATCTTACGGCACGCTTGTGTGATGCGTGTGTTTTTTGCGCCGGGCCGCTTGTTTTGTTGACATTCAGCGTCACTGACTTGCGGTGTTGATGCAAAAGGACAGAAAAGTTTGCATTTTTGCATAAGTGTCAGAGTAGCCAAAGAGAAACGGTGGAACTGCATGAGAAAGTCTGGAGTGACATGAACTCATTCACTGCCATTGACGGCTATTGACGTCAAAAATTCATTTGAACTATTTCTATTTGTTTACCTTTTTTTTTTTTTTTGTTAACAAGAGTATGAAAACCTCGAAATGTTTTTTATTGTACATTTAAAACACATATAAAATGTAGGATTAATCATGAGTTAACGATTGAAGTCATGCAATTAATTACTATTAAAAAATTGAATCGCCTGACGCTCCTAATTTTTAATAATCTTTTCTTCTTTTTTTAAACTCAGAAGGTGTTTTGGGCCCTCTGGTTTCCGATGGCTTATGATCACTTTGTACTGTTCCTTTTGTGGCTATTTATGTATTGGTGGAATTTTCCCACATTAAAAACTCCTTTTCTATCTGCACATGACGTGCACGACGTGTTTGTGTGAGTGCTCAACATCTGCATATGCGCTGCGCCCAAACCTGTTTCTGTTCCTCATCTGGGTTGTAATATTTCATATTTTAATTTCAGGAACGTCTCTTCCTGCTCTTTTGGCTGCTGTTTGTGTGTCGGGTCCCGCCACACCTTGCACTGGTCTGACAGGTGAGGACAGAACTTGGTTCGGTCGTTCACCGTACCGATCGACCTTTGCGCTCCTTTTCACATCTGACAGCGCCGTCCGTTTTCCCGCATTGACTTTTATGTCCCTGTGGTCTGCACCTGTCCAGGAACCGTTTCAGCTTTTCATCATGATCTGATGCTTGTGTGAGTTTTGGTTGGAAGACTTCCGGGGCCGGAACTCGTCCCCATCGGCGTCCTCAGCCATTTGTAACCAGCAAAAGGGGCAGATGTTCTTAGCCGGCTGGATTCCACTTCCTGTGAACATCTTGGCCGTGGACAAGCCCGGTAAGATGCCCTCGAATGTTGGCGATGGGAAATCCATCCGGACCCAGGATGTGACTGTCGTGTCAGCCTCCATTTTGTATTCACCTTCGAGATCGCCATCTCCAGTCAACACGTCAGCATAACTTGTTTTCATTTTTCAACTTTCCGCTCCTTTGTTGCTTGTTTTTGCTCGTGTCAATAGCCGTGATGTTTTCCTCGTGCACTTTTCTCCGTTTCTTGGCCTCGCGGGTTCCTCCTCCCCAGGACTGACACCGCACCGTCTGCGTTTACTGCTTGAAACTCCAGCCGATATCGCTTTTGATTTCTTCTCTTCACTTTGCACTTCCTGATTGGCTTGAGCTTGCTTCTTATTGGACATGACTCGTACCTTGACATTTGGGCTCGGCAGGTTGATGGGCATAAGGTTGCAACTGGGCTCGCAGTTGTTGGAATTTATTCCTATATTAATATAAACTCAAGTTAATAATCTGACTCCAATTTGTGACCTTACCAAACTATCACCCATCCAACAATAGCGTGCTCGTTCTGCAATAGAAAGGTATCAGGAAGCCGGCATTTTCACACACGAGTGGATTTATTCCTAACACTCAAATCTAATACAAAACAGCTGGGGTCCCGGGTCCCGGGTCCCTCTCAATGCAATTCTATACGTCTCTGTCTCAAGCAACCGACGTAGTCTCATCCGAGTTGCCCCAGTGAATAGTTATACTACACAGTATTTAAATGACACAGAAACAAAGGCATCCTGACATTATTCTATTGGCTACGTGTTTTCTGCAGTTTAACTTTAGCTTGCTTTTCATTGGCCGATCTTCATCCGCAGCGTCACTGGATGGCTTCTCCCGTTTTGTACTTTTCCGCCCCGGTGTAAAACAAATGTGATTTACAACATACTTTGAGCTTATCGCGGCTCTGCATCTCCCCCTGCAATTAGCATCCTTTGTTCTGAAACATTCCATTCCTGCAACCCCCACTTGCACAAACTCTTAAGATTCCTTTACAGTCCATCTGGAATCGAACATGTTTTTTTGTCTTAACAGCATGAATGGGCCCTTTGCACAAATCCACCACTTCCTGAACTCGGTACCACTCTTTCATTTCCGGTCTTTCATGATTGGACAAACTGATTCATCCGGGTGTGTTTGGCCATTGTCGCCGTGGCGACCAAGTTCAAAAAGTCGTGGATTTGTTTTTTTCGTACGTTAGGGATTTTTTTCTTGAAAGATTTTAGTTTGTACTTGAAATATATTTTTGGGTAATTGAAGATGTGTTTCTTTGCATGTGTAAAACACTGATTTTGTTTACCAATTACTGGGGTGCGAGTAAATCACGTTTTGTATGTTTGTGGGGTTTTGGCATGATTTGAACACACAACCGTGTTTGTAAGCGCAGGCGGTGCAAATCCACATCCTGCCCGGGGAGACCACGTTTGTGTGTGACGGGGGGAAATAAATCAATAAAACAAAAACCTGTGTTGGCAACCACAGCTGTGTTGTTTTGGCGAGTTCTGGCCAACAGCAACAAATTGCCATTCAATTATTGCCATGGTGATGAGCTAAACAAACACCCCCCCCCACACACCCCGTATTTTTTTTTCTTGTTCCTGAAACGAAAAACGACTTCCTGAATTGGTCATCAAATGTTAAAAGTTCGTTCTTTTACATAAGAGGACACACTTTTAGCAGTTTTTACCCAACTTCCCTTCCACTTTGCAGTCATGACACGTGAGGTTCGATATGACGACGTTCACAGGCGAGCGACATTGTGCGGAGGAACATTTTGAAAGGTGGAAAGGAGAGGAATGAAGATTAGCTGAAGAGATACCGAAAATATGTGCGGAGAAGACTGTTCAGTTAGCGTCATTGTATGTTTTGGACACACACAAAAAAACTGTTTACATTTCATGCGTGAAATAGTCATGCAAAAGTGCGTCGAACGTCGCCATTTGAAAACATTCTTGCCATCGTTGTGCTTACGTAAAACGCAACAAAAGTGGCGCACACAAAGACACGAGCTGTTATCTTTCGGGAACACGAATGTTTTCTTTCACGCTTTTTGCAAGGCTTTGTCATCGTGGCCTGGTGACCTTCGCGTACTTGAAACCTCAACTTCAGATGAAGACCATTTGCCGTTTGGCCTTTCAAATGACGGGCGCTGAAGGAGAGCGTTTGGGTGGAGACCGAGCGGGAGGATCGCTTTTCGGACTCGGCTGATAACCGGGACCTTTTATTGGTGTGAATTTCCACATGTTTTGGAAATGCGGCGCCAACTGACGCACACTGTGGAAAATGTTAGTCATGTGAACCCTGACCCGCTTGTTAAGGCAAATTCCATCTTTCTTCAAGGAATAGAATTGTTAATCAAGTTTATTGATTGAGAAACACACACACTTGTCAGCCATCAGTTTCAAATTCAAGTTTCGGTTACAGTTTCTCGATAAGCAAACTGTTGTTGTTGTCGTTGGTGCGTATCAAGATGGCGCCGATCAATGTGGGCAGGAGGCTACTTTTTTTGCACTTGTCAACACTCACCTGTCACATGTCACCTTTTATAAAGTCCTCCAGCGTCTTCTCAAGAATGCAACAAACCATCGAGGAGGACAACGAGGCACACGGTAAACTCATCATGCGTGCACGTTACAGCACATGACTTTTTTTTTTTTTTTTTTTTTTTAATCTGCCTCTTTGTTTTTGTATTTTGTTATTCTTGCGTTCAGACATCGTTTGAGGATGAGAGGCTTCATTTTCCTGCTGGTCATCGTGCTCGTTCCTGCGGCTGCGTCTACAACCAGAGTAAGATTTTGAAAAAGGAAAAAAAATCGAATTTGAGGGGAGGGGAAGTCCATTTGATTTAAATACTGTTTCATAAAATTGTCTCTGTGGATTTAATTGCTTCTTATATTCTTCTTCTCCCACACTAGAGTGTATCGGAAATAGTGGGTGAGTCCTTTTTTTCCCCCACAATTTGTATACAGTAATCATTAATTATATTAGTTTGCTTGTTCAATTTGATCAATTTGTTTTGTGGAAATCAGTCCAATTCCCCGTCGACATTAACTTATTAGAAAAAGAGGAGGATGAGCGCGTGCAGTGGATCAAAAGCATGTTGAAGACGTCCTCATAACATTAAATGAAAGAATTAACACATAACAGGTTGCTTTTCAAATTTGGCAGGCGAAAAAAATGTTAATTACAAGAAAAACATTTTAATGAAGTGATTCGTTGTGATTAATCAAAATTCTAACACGTGATTAATCCGATTAAAAATGTTAACGGTTTGACAGCTGGCAGACATCAATTTTATTATTGTGTGAAAATAGTCAGCGTTGAACGGCAAACTAAAACTTGCCTCGTTATCAAGCAGGTCAGTGTCACGTCGGCCTGAAATTTGCAATCAAAGGTTCATCTTATCTGCGCAGGAAAGAGACAAACGGAGCTGATGGGAAGCGACCAAAGCACATTGTTGTATATTTTGATGTTGTTTCGCGCTCACGTTGAAGAGTGTTTTTTTTCCCCTCGCTTTACAATCGCTGTCAGTATCAGAAAAGAAGGATTCCTTATCTCTTGGAAGAACTCTAAACAGCAAGTTGTTCACCATTGTTGTGAAAACAAAACAAACGTAGCAGCAACTCTTTTGGATTTGGCACGCAAGTGAACCGCCACCAAAGACGGGCGCTGCCAACCTCGGCCCGCCATGAGGAAGGAAATCAGGAAATCCAGTCCGTAAAAAAAGAATTGAATTAAAACAAATGCTCAATAAAACAAAATCATGAACACCGCAAAACAAAAAAATAATAACTACTCTATCAATAATGCATAAAAACAAAAATGATTATATTTCAATTTTTGGGATGTTTTGAATTTGTGTAGAAATGTTTGCATTTAATGTCTTCTTTATTTTTGTAGTGAGGTGAATTTATCACACTTCGCTTATCTTCCTTTGAATCTTTTAGAAAATATTGCAGAAATCTGTGAGTTGTAAAATGACCATCAATTTGATTTGTAGTGAAATGATCATATGAATTTTTGTGTATTTGTTGTAGAAATTGACAAGGACGTTCCGGAAGCAAACAAGGGTGAAGTTGACCTTTACAACTCTTTCATTTTCGTTTTGCCGTTCAAATGGACACATTTTAATCTTTGCTTTTTCATTCAGATTTATTGTATGATGACATCCTGGTGAGTTTTGTTCATCGTCGTGTTTTGATTGTAAAATGTAAAAGTGAAATAGAAAAGA
This sequence comes from Vanacampus margaritifer, assembly GCF_051991255.1. Lineage (NCBI taxonomy): Eukaryota > Metazoa > Chordata > Actinopteri > Syngnathiformes > Syngnathidae > Vanacampus > Vanacampus margaritifer. Next base: position 26,960,622 of record NC_135440.1, on the reverse strand, counting down.
ATGAGTGCGAGTACAGCTGGGATTTAGTTCATTTTTTTTTCCAGCCTGAGCCGTTCCAGCGAAGCGCCGTCAGCTCCGAGAACAAATTGTGGACGTCGCCGGTACCGTACGTGCTCAACAGCAGCCTCGGTGAATGATTGATTCTTTTTTTTTTTTTTTATTATTAGTACCACCTCCAATAATTCCTAGTTCTACCATCAGGGCCAACATTTGAATACAGTAGCATAAGAGTCCAAGTGTTCATCCAAAACGAGGCAAAAATTTTATTCCCCCAAAAATAATTTCTAATATTATTTTAAGCTAGTGTAAAATTATAAAAAGGTAATTCAAACTCATGTAGGGGAGAGCGGGGTCATGTGGGCCAAGTAGTTCCAGCCCTTCTTATTTAGAAGAAGTTGGTCATGTGACCACATCTTTTTGAAGAGACATCCATTTGGCTCATCCGGTAAAAAAAAAATTAAAAAAAGGAGACACATGGCTTGAGAGGTAAACACATATAAATTCCCCAAACTTTTTTTTTGCCTTCCAAAGTAAAATTTCTATGATTCCGTTTTTTCCATGGCTTTGTTTGATTGAACAATTACAGACAACTTTGAAAACAGTTCACGCATGTTTTAGCGCTTTCGTAAGCTACACGATGAGTCTAGATGGTTAGCATGATGTTAGCTCAAAACCGCCCGTGGGATGCATTTTTTTCCAAAATGGTTGGCTTGGAAAACCTGGATTAAGTTATGCCAGTAACACAACGTCCTCTAAATGATGATTATTTACTCCATATTACTTTATTGTATTCGATTTTCGTTGCAAACTTTATTCTTACATTTGATCACTAAAAGTATTAGTACAATTCTTCATTTTGGACCAAAATTCGTCATGCCAAGGAAGACAGACAGGGTTTCTAGAAGACAATTCGTCTGGTTGGAAAGGAGATACAAATCTGCAGGATGTCCATAAATCAAAAGTCATAGCCAAAATCCACAGAACGGAGAAACCCAATTGTTAAAAAAAAAAAAGAAAGAAATTGAATTGTGACTGACACACCTGAGAAGATGGAGTTGGAAAAGGCTCACAAAGTAACAGAAGGTAAAAAGGCTGAGCAAGAAAAGCAGAGCAATGAAAGAAGAAAATATCTCAAATCAAATCAAAATGTTGTATTCAATTTGTCTTTTTTTGATAACGCATTATGGTTTTGTGGGATTAAAAGGATCTTTTTCACTAGTTATCAATGGCACAATTTACTCCACTGAATTCACATCAACTTCGTAAACTATATAGTTGGAAGCATTCCTGTAATTCCCTGGCGTAAAATATATATATTTTTTTTTAAAAAAAGTAAAATTTGGCACAACTTAAAATACAGCAAAACACAAAAATGTACTTAAATTAAACATTACACAAAAACTAAAATGTATTTCATATTGGTTAAATCAAATTTGTACCCAAATAATTGTTTTAAAAACGATCACTTTTAAAGTGCACTGAAGAATAAAAGATCAAAATAGTTGTTGAACTGATGGATTCTTTGCTTACCACTAGGGGGAGCCTGCACACTTTCAGCAGCTTGCGTTTGACATTCGTAGTCATAATAAAAACCAAACCCATCCTTCAAATCAAGTGCTACTAAACATGCAAGTTGAACAATCGCCTGCAATGTGTTGTTGTTTTTGTTGTTGCGTCAGACCTGAACGCGAAAGGAGTAACCCTCCGAGCCTTGGAGCAGTTCCGGCTCAAGTCCTGCATCGACTTCAAAGTGCGCAGCGACGAGCTTTACTTCATCAACGTCAAAAAGCTCGACGGGTGACGTCAAAACACTTTCCAGTATCAGATGCCGTGTCACACTTGCTGAACATTTCCATGTTTTTTGGGGATCAGCCCCTGAAAAAAAAAATCCACACAATCTAAAGTTCATCATTTATTTGCTTACTGAGCTGATGTCTCACATGTTTTCCTGTTTTGGGCTAATTGTATTTTTTATAACGAACAAAAATATCATGAAACCGCCGACAAATGACCTCATGTGAAATGTTGTGCTGAGAATCTCCTTTTTTTTTTTTTTTTGTCCCCGCTAGCTGTTTCTCTTATATCGGGCGAGTGGTGACGGACGGTCAGGACCTCTCCATCGGGCAGTTCTGCGACCACATTGCCATCGTGGAACACGAATTTCTGCACGCGTTTGGTTTCTACCACGAGCAGTCCAGAGAAGACCGAGATGACTACGTGACCGTCGTCTTGGAAAACGTCCTCCAAGGTTCCAAATCGATTCATCCAGTCATTCATTCATCCACCTGGAGGTGGGCGGTGTTGTAGTGTAAATTGGGATCAGTTGAGGAGCGCTGCCTGTAGTTCTCTCTGTTGCCTCTAGGGGCACCGCATCTGTTTGGATGAACTGTTAAGTTAAAGATGAAATGCAACGATACTGAGCTTAGAATAAAAGGCGGAGGTGGCCAGTGTGTCACTTGGTGAAAATTGTATTTTATTTTTACACCTACGACGGTGTAAGAATAAATATATATATATTTTTTTTCAGCAGGGTAATATTCCGAGAAAAAAAACTCACAGAATTGCCACTTTAAATTTGCCACTTTGTGAAGTTTTTTTCTCTCTGAATATTGCCCCCATTTGGAAAAAAAAAATTATACGTAGCCCTAATAGGCCGTCATATCATGTAGTTGTTGTTTTTTCAAAACATAAAAATTTTTATCCCTATGAAAATTGGTAAACGTTTTCTTTTTTACTGGACTTTAAAATTTCATTTAAAGCACACTGATGTATTTTTTACATATACAGTCGTATATGTCGATTTTGTGTTTAGTTGTGTTTTATTTTCAATTTTTCAATTTTTACACGTTAGCATTTGAGCCACAGAAAACGACAGCGCGCTAACTCCACGTTGACATTTGGCGCAGGGTTCACCAAATCCGGTCCTCGAGGTCTGGAATCCTGCAGGTTTTAGGTTTTGTTGTTTACCAACACAAAGTGTAGTTGCAATTTTGACCTCTAGGGTGCAGTCCCATTTCCAAGATGGCCTCCTGCATAAAAATCCCAGAAAGTGACTCGGAAAGTAAACAATGCTTGGGTGCGTTTGGATGTTTTCATAAGTTATAAATCTACAGCTTGACATTTCTGTCCTGCAAAAGGACAAAAAAAAAAAAAGTAGTTGGCCTACGGTTTCTCATTTTGTTTCAAAGCTAAAAACGCGAACGAGCGACGCTAACGTGTTTATTGGCTTGCCAGGTCGCGAGCACAATTTCCTGAAAGCCGAGGGCAGCACGGCGCAGGGCGTCCCGTACGACTACATGTCGGTGATGCATTATGGGAAAGACGCCTTCAGCAACGGAAACGGTTCGACCATCATCACCAAGGACGCCGCCTTCCAGGACGTGATTGGCCAGCGGTTGGGGATGAGCCGCCGCGACGTCCAGGAGCTCAACCTGCTCTACAACTGCAGTCGGTGCCACGCTCGCAATAACGACGTCATACCAATGCAATTATTTCAACTTGGCGTTTACACAAAATATTTCTTTATACGGATAGTATAATATATAATTCCATTTATTCCTTGATTTGTGCTCATGAATGTTTGTTTATTAGCGCTAATAGCGGCTGTCCGTATGCGCTCCCTCCCCAGACTCCAGCGTAGCGTTCTCGGCGTACTGCGGCTTTGCGCTCGGCGACCCGTGCAACATGGCCACGTGCTCGCCGAGCGGACTCGGAGGCTGGCAGATGTTGACGCAAGCAGCCGGCGGCCCCCACTCGGACCACACCGACCTTTCCAACGGTGAGCAACACACGTGCGGAAACGCTCGCATGTTAGCGGGCTCTCATCAGACCGCAATGTCATGGGCATAGGGGGCGGCTATTTCATGCACGCCAACACCACGTCGGCCTTCCTGGAGACCCCCCGGATGAGTCCCAGCAGGGAGTGCCACGTCCAGTGCCTCCAGTTCTACTACTACCACACGGGGGGTCCGTCGGATCGGCTCAACATCTGGATCAGAGAGTTTACAGACGACGAAGACTCGACGGGACTTCGACGCTTGGTGGGGCAGATCGCTGGTAAGGATCCTCACTTGCATGGATGGATGAAAGTAAGTTTTCATTAACATGTGATCGGTAGCAAGTGTAAAAAAAAAAATAAAAAAATACAATTTTGAATCGTAATTAATCGCATGTCTTCAATAGTTAACTCGCGATTAACCGCAAATTTGATATCTGTTCTAAATGTGCAATAAAATGTACAATGCATTTTTTCAAACTTTTCTCACTCTAAAATTGGGGGGGGGGGGGCTGTTAAACTAATAGTCTCCACAAATATATGCAATATGATTCCATTGATTACTGCAAAATTGTGACGTGGACGCGTCTGCTGCATCGTGACCGGAATTCCTGCCAGTTTCCGGCTTTCCAAGTCAGGGCCGCTCGTTCATCGCGAGTTTAAGAGAGGTCTTAAAGGAACTTTAAATGAACGCACTCATTTTGACACCCCTAGTAAAAATTTAAAAAAAAACCTCTGCGCAGGTGCAGTGACGTCCCACTGGCAAATCCACCACGTGTCCCTGAACGCCTCCCGGCTCTTCCAGGTGGAGTTTGAATCCGTCAAAGGCTCAGGAAGCCCCAACAGCACCGGCGGCTTCTCCGTGGACGACATCAACGTGTCCGAGACGCAATGTCCTCACAACACGCTGCAGTTGGACGACTTCGAGAACCTGCTGAACTCCAGCGTCGTCGGTACCGAAATTTATGGTCCCAGGCGCTATTCGGCGGCCGGCTACGCGTACCGCGTGGGGGTCGTACTGGCCGGGACCCACGTGTCCGTCTTCATTCAACTTTTGAACGGGACCAACGACGACGAGCTGAGCTGGCCGTGCGATCGTCATCAGTGGACCGCGCTCATGATGGATCAGGAAGCTTCCGTAATTCTGGGGATGTCCAAGCAGAGAAGCCTCACGTCCGACAACAGCACCTCTGGGGATGGTCAGCACGCGTCCGTCACTCGCACTTGCTAGCTCAATAGCCGACTAGCCACTAATTAGAGAGTCATTAAGGTACCTGGTTCTGTAGCCAGAGGCGTAGCTTGCCATCAGTTTGGGGGGGCAATTGCTTGGGGCTCCTTCGCCAGCGGGGGCCCCCGGAGGGCCAACAGATTTGACGCAAACCTGAATCCTGAAACGATTAACGGTCTCAAATTCCCCGGGTCAAAAGAACGACCGTGGATGGTTATTTTTTGTAAATGATCATGAATACTAGTAAAAAATTTATTTAAAAAAAAAAAAGAAGAAAAGACTGTATAGTAAAGTGTTTTTTAAAACGACAATAAGAAGACAGTAGAAGACAGAAAATAGTTGTTGTTTTTTTATTATCATAAAACTTAAATTACAAAAAAAACAATGTATAAGTCATTCATTTATTTATTCTAATAAGGCTTTTTTTCCTCTCTCTCAAAAAATGACAATACTTAGTAAGGCTTTTATTATTATTTTTAAAATGACCAAGTGTAGTAAGGCGTTCAATCATGTATCGTAAGGCTTTTTAAAAAAAACATGTTTAAAAAAAAGAAAGAAAGAAGTAATTTATAGGAAATCTATCATTTCAAACAAGATTAAAAACCAACAACAATGATGTATAGTTTTCTATTATTTATTTATTTATTTTAACGCCCAAGGCTTTTTTCAAATGACCATTTACAGAAAGTGGCATTTTTTTAATGGCCACATCTAGTAAAGCATTTTTAAAAACATGACCTTGTATAGAAAAGCTTCTTTCTTTTTTACATAACCATGTTTTTTTTTTAAAAAAAGGCCTTGTGCACTAAGGATTTTATTATTAAAATAAATAAATGCATAAATAAATAACCATGTATAATAATTCTTGTTTTTTTAGTTACCGTGACATTTATAAGACATTTTAAAAATAGCCAAGTGTAGCCATTTATTTAAAAAAAAAAAAAACATAAAAACATGTATAGTAAGGCATTTCTTATTTTTCAGGGTATTTTTTTCTTTAAAAAAACAGCAACCAGCAAGTAAATGTGAAGTGATTGTTTTGTTGTGATGCACTTTGCAGGCAGCTATTTGTGGGGCGACCCTCGAAACAGCAGCAGGACGGGCGTGGATGAGAACAACCAGACGGCGTTCATCGGCAGCAAGTTTGTCTGGAACGTCTTTGCCACTTTGGAGGAGATGAAGAGCCGACACTTCCTCAAGGGAGGAAGCCTCGTCTTGGCCTTCAGCTTCCAAGGCAAGAACACGGAGACCCGACACACACAAATGGAAGAAGTGAAAAAGAGGAGAATGAGTAGAAAACGGATGTGTTGTTTTTTGTGCTAGACATCAGTCCTCTGGTGGACGGACACGTTCTGCCATGTCCTCAAGTGACACCAGTGCAGGTCACGCATCCTCCTCAAGAAGACCAAGAAGGCACCTGTGCTTCACGGTACACAATGGAATAAATGAATGGGCAACATCCCTACTTAGGGATGGACGGTAACCATGAGCATTTGATGTCATACCTTTGATAATAATGACGATGATGATTTCCGCAGCGTGGGCACCCCCACGCCACTTCCTGATTTGAGCAGGTAGTCTTCATACTTCCTTTGACAATTTGATGCCCTACCCGCAATAATAATAAATGTTTTCCACAGCGCACGCACCACCACGCCACTTCCTGATTTGAGCAGGTAGTTTTCATACTTTCTTTGAAAATATGTTGCCATACCCTCAATACTAATAAATGTTCGATGTTTTCCGCAGCGCGCGCACCACCATCCCCACGCCACTTCCTGATTTGAGCAGGTAGTCTTCATACTTCCTTTGACAATTTGATGCCCTACCCGCAATAATAATAAATGTTTTCCACAGCGCGCGCACCACCACCCCCACGCCACTTCCTGATTTGAGCAGGTAGTCTTCATACTTCCTTTGACAATTTGATGCCCTACCCGCAATAATAATAAATGTTCGATGTTTTCCGCAGCGCGCGCACCACCATCCCCACGCCACTTCCTGATTTGAGCAGGTAGTCTTCATACTTCCTTTGACAATTTGATGCCCTACCCGCAATAATAATAAATGTTTTCCACAGCGCGCGCACCACCACCCCCACGCCACTTCCTGATTTGAGCAGGTAGTCTTCATACTTCCTTTGACAATTTGATGCCCTACCCGCAATAATAATAAATGTTCGATGTTTTCCGCAGCGCGCGCACCACCATCCCCACGCCACTTCCTGATTTGAGCAGGTAGTCTTCATACTTCCTTTGACAATTTGATGCCCTACCCGCAATAATAAATGTTTTCCACAGCGCGCGCACCACCACCCCCACGCCACTTCCTGATTTGAGCAGGTAGTCTTCACTTTCTGACACACAACTGGTGACAATAAGTTTAAGCCACATGATTAGGTGCACCTGCTAAGGATTTCACACAAGTGCAAAGCAGCATGTAAACATTATAAACAAATAATAGAAACATTTAGATTTGTCGTGTTAAAGTGTCCAGTAAAGTATTTCTACGTTTCATGTTTTCTTTACTCTCCCGTTACAGCGTTTTTAGTTTGTCTCCCGGCATGTCGTCGTCCTCCATCCTGGTCCTCTTGGGGGTCCTGATGTTTGTCATTGGGTGAAGGTCGGCAAGAACTCACAGCAGCGTTTGTGAAATGTACAGGATGCGTGTTTTGAGGTGAAGGTGGCGGAACGCGCGTCGGATGTGCAAATACAGTAAAGTGACTTCTTCAAAAACTTGACTTTTACATTGTTACTTTTTGCAAATCACATTTGTCTTGTATAAATAGCTGAAAATTATGACTGCACTCATAAAACTTCTTAGAAAAGTTTTTTTAAGAAACTTTTAGGGGGGGGGGATTTTAATTTTCACAAGCAGTGTAGATGGATGGATAGGATGAGCTTTTTTTTTTTCATCCAAATTCTAATTTGAACTTTGAAGAACAGGCGTCGGGCACCGTTAGAAAAAGTCATGACATTTATTTGCGTCCATCACACACGATCACCATATATTACGTCTACGCACAGACTTGGTTTTGATTTTCACGCAACATTCACGGCGTGGCGCGGGCGTTCCTCCAAAAGTAAAGACAAGCGCGTTACAGCACGCGGGCGCGGCGCGGCCTCGGCCCGTCCTCGGCCCCTCGGCGGTCTCGTCTGCCCGTCGTCTCCTTCTGGCATCTTTCCCGGGAATTACAGTAGTAAAAGAGCGTCTCTGAATGTAATGTTGGGGAAAACTCGGTCCGGGTTCCCGTGTATGTGTTTGCGTGTGTGCGTGTGTCTCCGACCGAGCCAAGGGCCGCGTGCTGGGTCCTAGGGGGCGGCGGCTTGGGCTCCGGGCCCGGGGCCCATCTAGCCGATGACGACGCTGAAGCCGCACTGGAACTTGTTCTTGCGGTGGTTGAGGAAGGCCCCCAGCGCCACGGTGAGCGGCAGGGGCGGCAGCTTCTTCTCCAGCGTGGCGCCCACCACCCAGTTGCTGTCCACGGAGCCTGGGGGAGGGCGCGAGAGCCCCGCCCGCCCGGAACAGCCTGGTTAATATCGCAAGCGACGTTGCCGTGGCGTTGCGGCAGGCTCACCTTTGAAGAGCAAGTTGGCTTTGGGCACGTCCAGCTGGTACCCCAAAGACGTCGTGGTCTCTCGCATCCGCGTGCTGGCTTCAAATTCTACGCCCACCTGCAACTGTGATGGCCCCAAAAAAATAAAAAAATCACCGTTAAATATTGTTCTTTTTTACATTCATTTTCAAAAGAATATCAATTAATTTATTATAATTGCATGTGTCTTTATATTTTATTGGATATTTAAAGCTACTGAATGTAGAATATTCCATTTCATACTGCCACCTGCTGATGAGAAATGAAACTGCACATACCCTTCATCGCATACGCAACATGCGGGAAATTTGAACCCGAATCCAGTCTGAAAACTATTGGCCAGAGGCTTGCAGGAGTGCCCATTGTGAACAGCGAAGGTGTTAATCTACTAGTTAGAAGACATTTCGGTCATAAATGCTCAAATAAAAAGGCTACTGTAAAGATATAATTTTTTTCCATATTCCATGGGTTCCATATTGCAACTCTTTCACTGCCACTGACGTTTAAAGACGTCAAGTAAAAACCTACGGATCACTGCCAATGACGTCAAAAGACGTCATCCAATGATTTTTTTTTTTTTTTTTTTGAAACGGGTAGAGGAAACCCTTCCGCATGTCTGGTGAAAGTTTCCAGTCTGTCTGTTGTGCCTAATGACTATTTTTGGCCCCTAGAGGGCGGCGATGACTCTCTTTTGACAAGATCGGGTGGGCGTCAGTAGAGGCGGAGCTAGAGCGTCGAGCAGGAGATGAGAATGGAAGACAAAGGAAAAATGGCGGCCGGTCGCGAGGAGCTCACGCCCGAGACGTTTTTGACGCATTTTGTAGACCTTTATGAAACAATTTGATGCATTTACTTTTATTTCAGTGCTTCTCAATTATGTTTTTTAATTGACTCCGCGAAAGAGGAAAATATTTTGTGCCCCGCAACTCACCTTGTGACTACAAATATCATTTGCCTATAAAATTGCTGTAAGTATTTTTTATATATTAACATTAAAGAAAAGAAAAAAGAAAGAAATGTACATCAACTTACAACAAAGAATAAATAATCGGATTGTTTTTTTGGGGGTTTGTCACAGAAAAGATTTGATGTGCATTAATTTGCCTTTTAAGATGAGAGCGCCACTGCCACCTTCTGTAATGTACGTGCAATTACAATTTATTCTAGTATTTATTTGTTTTTTAATAAAGCATATTCCCTGGGGTAACGTCGCACTTGGCCCCCATAATCTTCTTATTGTTTTTTTTTACATTTTAAGAAAATATGCATCAAATATTTGTTTTTACTTTTATCATTTAATACTATATAATATATATATTAAACATTGAATAAAACTTGTTTTTTTAACCTTTTGAACTAAATAATTGTCAATAGCCATTGTGTGTATTTCAGCACTTTCTTGAATTTAATTTAAAAAAATTAAACACTTGTCAAATGACCATGTTGTGTCATAGAGGAAGTCAATTTGCATTTGACGCTTTTGTTGCGATATTGAGGCTGTACCTGATCGTTGGCTTTATGATAGTACGTAGCGTGACATCCTGCTCCTCCCACAGTCATCGTGGCCACGTAGTTGTTACCTGACGACAAAAACGACATCACACATTCAACTTCTGCATGACACCCGCATACTTTCCCAAGATGTCAAAATATCAAACATCAAATCAAGCAGTAAAATAAATAAAAAAAGGTTCTTGCAAAAAAAAAGTGCTTTACACCTCGAGAAACAAATCATCGGGTTTTAATTTTATTAAAACAAAATCGTATTAGACCATGGATGGCTCTCCTTTCCCATCTGCAAGGGCATTATAGTTAAGTACTGTATTGTAAATTGTCATAAAACATAATGGCATCCCCCTAAACTATGAACGGCAATAGAGCGGGTGAACGCTGTTTATTTATAATGCCCTCAACTTGTGGGAAAGAGGAGCCGCAGTTGAGATGCACGATTGACAAAAAAAAAAAAAAAAAAAAGTCCAAATGTTTCTATTTCATGTCAATTCATGCATTTTATATCCTAAAATGACAATATTTTCTAATAAAACTATTACATTCTCTTGCAATCTTTTTTTTGTAAAGCAAACTATCAATTGGAATGGGCTCACTTTGGACTTACTTTGCTGACGTCCAAATTTAGTTGATGATATTTATTTATCATTTATCATTAAATGAAATTACTTTTTTCTTCTCCAGATATTTTAACTTCTGTATTTTCTATTTAAAAAAAAACACGACTTTCCCATTGTGGCCATAAATATTGGTTTTGTGCAGGCAGTTTTTTTTTTTTTTTCTTACCGCTGTACCTTCCCAGGAGGGACGTGACGGTTCCTTCCTCGCCGGGTCTCCGGTGGTAAATGAGCTCCCCGCCCAGAGCGAGCGCAGGCGTGATGGATTGGAGATAGTGAGCCACGACGATACCTGAAGAAGAAAAAAAAAAGCAAACGTGAAGCGGCCGCATTTCAAGACAAGCAACACGTCCGTACTCGTCGTACCCGAGCCTACGAGGACGTCCGGGTTTCCTAGCGTGACGGTGGACGTGAAGTCGGCGCCGCGGTACTCCAGGTCGCACTGCCAGTTGACAAACTTATGCTGCTGGGTCTGCAAAAACAACACGCGCGATGATGAACGTCGCGCTCGAACCGCAAACAGGACGCGCGTTGTTACCTGGAGGGCGATTTTGGAGCGGACGGCGGAGGTGAGCTGGTGGATGATTTGGGCGTTGAGGCTTCCCGTGTTGTCCATGTCGCCCACCAGGACCGGAAAGGACTGAAGACCAAACACAAAAAGTTCTTCCTTGCACTCGTTTGCACGTTCAATCACTTTTTTCTTGTCAAACTCCAACTTTCTCTAAAAAGGGGACGACTTCTTGTAAAATGACTTTTTCTCATCGATTGGCTTTTCAAAAATAATTTCTCAACAAAAAGTTTTTGTGGAGATGCTATTTTTTCTTGTTCAAGCATTTTTTTCTCCTGAAATGGCAACTTTTTCATATTAACTGACCAGGCTTTTTCAAATTAAATTATCTTCTTTGCAAAAAAAAGGATCATTTATCTAAAATAAAAAGATTTTATTCTCAGCAAAACTCACAGATCACGATGCATTTTTGTCACAAAATTACCTTTTCATAAAATAATCATTATCATAATAATAATAATAATGTGTCTGTTAAAATGATGACTCAGTCAGGAAATGATGACTTTTTCCTAATAATAATTTTTTCCTTGTAAAACAATTATTTTTCAGGTAAAATTATGTATTTTTCTATGAAAAAAAATGTTTTTCCCTCAAACTTTTATCTCAAAATTCTCTCCGGAATTTAGGATAACTTTCCCTTATTTTTATTTTCTCTTTCTTAGTTGAACTTTTTCCTCACAGAATTACTTCTCCCCTAAAATAATGACCCGCCCCCCAATAGAATGACTATTTTCCCATGTAACTATAACTTTCTCATAAAGGATTGCATTTTCTGATCATTCTTGCGCCGTTACCTCGGCCGGGCCCGTCTGTTTGCTGCCGACGTACGTGGAGCCGAATCGATAGCTGGAGTCGCCCAGAGTGCTGAGAGTGATGGTGTGGCTGACCTGGAAGTGGTTGCTCAAACCTTTGTTCACCACCAAGCGCACGCCTTCCATCTGGAGTGGGAACAACTCTGCAAAAATATCGTTACTTCATCAGTGTGAATTTATAAAACATTCCTATAAAATGATGACTTATTCCATATTCTCCAAGTATTTGTTTTTCTTGCAGTTTTAGTCATTTCAACACAAGTTGCATGCTGACCTATTCTCGCGCCGGCACCATCCAGGTCTCCGCCCACTCACCTTTACATTTGCGGTGGCACTCCTCGTAGGTGCCCGGGTTGGGGGTCGACGACGACTGGGCCACGTCGGTGATCTGCAGCTCGGACGACGGCGGCGGGACGGAGGGCATGGTGAACCCGGGGGGAACCGAAACCAAGCCCGGGACCCCCTGGCCCACTCCGGCGGCGGCCGGGGTGGGCGTGGGGGAGGCGGCAGCCAGCACACTGCCCATACTCTGACGATTGTACAGACTGCAAGGAGGAGATTGGATGGATGAGTGAACAGAGCATGATAAGAAAGCAAATAATCCATTTCATGTCAGATCATGTTTTTAAAAGGGATATATTCAACATTTACAACAAATATTGTTCTTGTCTAACTCAAAGGTTTGTTGTCGCATCCTAAACAGATGTGTTGCCAAAAAAAACAGCAATGAATCTAGATGTTTTTAACAAGAACTCTGCTGAATGTTGTTCTTTTACTTTACAAGATGTTTATACAGCTCATTTGCGTAGAAGACTTAATCCTGTATAAATTGTTTCACTTTTCAAATGGTGGATTGATTCATTCTATACAAGTGGCTACTACTAGACCAGCAGTAGATTTAGCACTTAAGCTTTACACACAAATCTTAATCACACTAGAATTCAAATGAAGTATTTCACACGAATCCCAATGACAATTAAACGACGGGCATAGTTAGCCACCAAAAGAAACATTAGCACACATTCAAGTACAGTAGTAATGCAGTAAAGCAGCTTTTAGCTAAGGCCCAATTGGGTCCCTTTGTACACCTTCCAAGCGGACCGTACTGGTTGTGGTGGACACGTTGCAATTGACAGTTGTAGCAGTCGCAAAGTATCGCGACCGACACAATTTGAAAGCCGCAGTAACTTCTCGTTGAACCCGAGATGTATCCTGCTAGCTAGCAAGGATTTGCTAGCATGCTAACTCGCTAGCTGGAGACGAAGCCATGTGGATGGCCACGAGATCCAAACGTCCGGTACGTGCAAAGACCGGCAACGGCCTTCATATTGTGTCCGCTCGCACAAGGAGCTATGTTTTTGTTTTGTTTTTCTGAAAGTAATAGTGGAATTAGTTAATTTACTCACGAAAAAGGATTGGTTCCAGGGGAGGGGGAAGATCAGCACCGGTAAAGTTCACCGCAGCGTCTGCGGCCGTAGTTGACAAGGATCCACCCACTTCCGGTATCCAAGTCTGCCGATTGGCTAGAGTCGAGCAGATGCTTCTGGCTATTGGTCAGAAAGGCCACTGGATCAGCCCATTTGCACTTACGTCACACCACGGGGGTCATTCGCCAATCAGTGGGTTATTCAAACGTCCATTGAATGACATTCCAAGGGTACGTCAGTTTAACGCGGCATTTCATAAATGAAAATGTCAGTTTAGAGCTTTAGTATCATTTAGATACATTTCATACTTTTTGTTTTGGGTAAATAGACGGTAATGGAATGGATTAAAAATACACTTGATGGCATAAAAGATTGTACTTGTTTTACGACAAACTTTCATTCCCAACGGCGGCGACGTAAACCGGAACGGTTCGTGAAATTCCACTAACACACAAGTTGTCAAAACTTACTTCAATCTGACAAAATTACTTTAGCAGGAGTAATTAGTTTTCAAAAACTATTTTAAACATGTTTGTAGAAGGTTTTTCTTCACCACGTTTATCTTTGTGCCACACAAAAGTAATATATGAGCAAAATTGGATTTGACAAACAGATTTGACTCCAGACTAACAGAAAAGTTTTCCTTTTTACCATTTCATAATTGCACAGGCAATTATAAAACTTTTGGGGGCGCGTCAGTCACATTCGGGTTTCCACTATTCTCAGCAGGGTTCTGTCCTTCTCCCCCATGAATAGTTGTACTATACTGCTGAAATGTGTTTTTTTTAATTATATTGCATTGAATCCCATTATTTTGTGCATATGTACCATCATTTCCCCCCCAAAAAATCAACAAGAACATGAAGCTCAAGTTACTTTTATTGTTCCCCAGAAGAATATGGCACAGCATCGTACAGAGAAATTCTTGCCCGTCTCACCCACTGCAACTTATTTGTTGTGCCAGACAAAACAAACAAACATTGAATGGCAAGCTTTCAAACATAAAACGCCTTTCACCTGACAGGTGAAACAATGTTGTTCTTTCACTGCTAACAGTTAACACATTTTTCTTCCATTTCATCAAATAACATGGACTGCTGCTCAGTGGTACTGCCATTGGTAAGACAAAAAACAATGAATTTGTTAACGAGTGCAATTAAACTGAACTGGCCTGCTGTTGGCTGAATGCATCAGTCTAAGTAAAAAAAAAAAAAAACAGCCACAAGGTACATTAACATGGCTAGTTTTGCTCCTTTTCAGCAGAATTAAACCCAACACTTTGTTCAAATGACAGCAGGTAACAACAACGTCTGCTTGTGCTTGCGACAAGACAGGCAGGTTGTAAACAATAGTAAACCGGAACTCTTCACATTGTGTCTTGAGCTTTATTTTTGCGATCTTTCACCCCCACCTGAAAAACAAACATGAACAAAATGAAAACATGTAAGCAGAGGTCAACAAAGAACGATTGCGAACATCTTGATCCATTTATAAAAATATGAGACCCACGTGCTTCCAAAAAGATTGATTTATTTCTTAAAATCTTAAGCTTGGTACAGACTACAGTTTGAACGACTTCTGATTTTTTTTGTAGGGTTGCACAATATTGGAGGAAACGCGATATGCGAGCAGAATATTGCGATATTTAACATGTACCTAAAGACATTTTTATTATCTAATGAAAAAAATAATTATTCATGTGGCAAACTTAATTTTAAGTTATTTAGAGTTAGTAATGCTCCTCGAGACTGCCACAGCACAACACACACACACACTCCAGAATTTCCTCACAACTCAAATGTTTGTCATTGTAATACCAAGTCTGACCTGCGGGAGGCAGCACGGTTCTACAGAGCATCTGACAGAACAACTGTTGAAGCGAAAAGCTAGGCTAACTTCTGCTAACGCCACTGCAGTTGTGTGAGACGTTTTAAAAAGACTGTGCACCCTCCCCTCCCCCCCCCCCCCCGCTCAGAGCTTTCCACTGACAACTGTTGACTGCTGTTGCGCAGGCCGAATTGCGTCACCTTTAAAACCTATTAAGATTGCGCCTACTAGTCCTTGTAGTACACGTTCTCCTGTGGGCTAAATGCCCGTGGCGTGTTAAAACACTGCAGTGAAGGGTTAATTTTAAACTTGGCTAAGCTTGGCTCCAAAGTGTATCATTCTGGAATTCAATTAACAGGGATGTGATTTGACCAAAGTGAAATTATCTGAAAATTTAGCCGGGGGTCTGGGGGTGTTTTTAAGTACTTTCAATGCACTCACATGACAAAGAAATAGACAAAACAACAGCATAAATTTTCAATGTATATTGAACTATCCCATATAAAATGGCAGTTTTAGTCAACTCAAAATCAGTCACATTCAAAAACATTGGACTGCCTTTGCTTTTAAAAACTATCACTGAGAATATCATCATATCTAACTCATGTGATTACTAAGTTAACACATAAATAATGTTGAAGAGTTCAAATTTCATGAACAAATAATTGTACATTGACCAAATGAAAACTCATATTAGAGCATACCACAAATGTCTTTGTTATAGCAGAAGATGTTATTTGTCGGAGTCATGTGCATACACAATGAACTACTAAAATAAAAAAAAAAAAATCGGAATTTTTTTTTTGGGGGGGGGGGGGAGATAAAAAAAAGCGGAATTCCGCGAATTAGCGGAAAAATCACATCCCTGAATTAAAATTTGGAATGGCGTATATAAATATATAAAATAAATATGTATAAAAATACGGTGAATGGGTTCGATTATTTTAGTTTTATTTTACAGTAAGGAAATTTCCTTTCTGCTCATCAAATATCAACCACCCCCCGACCAACAAACTTACCGCCTTCATTCAGGCTTCTCCCAATTTGGCACTGGTTGTTCCGCCGTCGGGGTCATCAGAGTCCACAGAGTGAAACTCGGCCACATACAGGCTCTTATCGATGTTGCCTGGAATGGGCTTGATGTCGGTGACCAGCTGGTCCTCGACGTTCTTCAGGTTGTGGCGGTCCTCGGAGGTGATCAGGTTGATGGCCAGCCCCAGGTGACCGAAGCGCCCTGAAGAAACAAACAAAACGCACGGAAAGTCGTCAGTGGATCATGTCAGCTCTTCACATCAGGGGTCACACCAACATGGTGCCCCCCCACCTCACCCCAAGGACCATCGGAATAGCTTGTTCTAAAAATAGGAAAGATTTTGAAGTCAACATTTAAGTGTAAGTGTAGTGAGCTGTCCATTTAAAAAAGGTGGATGACCCCTGCACTATACAGTAAACCCTGGCCTATTCACAATTCACAAATTGGCATTTTTCTGTGCAATCTTTCCGCTGCTATTGACTGGAAGAAAAAAAATTGTGCCCTTTCTGTAATGCCCAAAGCTGCCGTTAGATGGTGCCAAATTTATAGATGCTCAAATATTAGTTAGCCATGATTTTTATTATGCACTCAAAAATCACTGAGAAAAAGAACTAAAAAGAAAAAGGCGGTGGAGAATTTGTCTTGATTATGACATCAAACTGTAGTTATTTACTTGCATTCCTGAACAGACCAAAAAACAAAAGTTTGTTGTTGAAAAGTTGAATGCCGGCTAAAACGCTAGACCCAGTTTGAAATTCCTCATTTACGTTTTAAAAAGTAAACTGTCATGAGCACAATGAAATGGAAAACGCCCCCGATGTTGCTCTTCATTATGTTGGATGCTTGCGTACATGACAGATTGTGACGGAATCGGACCGCTGACTTTTACCCCCAATTGTTTGGGACAGCATACGTGGGTGGACGGAACGCTTGGTCACCTGATCTCCCGATGCGATGCAAGTACGTCTCTGCGCTTTTGGGGAAGTCAAAGTTGATGACCACGTTGACCGCCTGGATATCGATGCCTCGCGTGAACAGGTCTGCCATGAGAAGAGCATTTGTCAGGCACCCACCGGACTTTTGGATTGTTGGCAACAAGTGTTGTGCTCCTCCAGCCACCTGTGCACACCAGGTTCCTGCACAGTCCGTTGCGGAAGTCGTGGAAGACGCGGTTCCGGTACGCTTGCATCATTTTGGCGTGAATGTAGAAGCACGAGTAGCCCAGCTGCGTGATCTTCTTGGCCAGGAGCTCCACCCGCTGGGTGGAGTTACAAAAGATGATGGACTGGTTGATTTGAAGCTGTAACATAAACATAAGAGATTCGATTTTTGATGCTTTGTGTATCGACATGGCATCAATTGTCTTCTTTAAATGTCAGTTTTTGGCGTTGGATCTCAAGAGATTTGCGATTCAAATAAAAGAGGTGAGAAGTGAAAAAATAGAGGAGCTTGACCCGCACCCGGGAAAAGAGCGTATTGAGACAGTGGACCTTCTGCCTCTCCGTCACATACGCGTAATACTGAGTGATGCCTTTCAAAGTCAGCTCCTCCATCAGGTTGATCTCATAAGGCTTCTGCAGGTGTTTGTTCTGGATGGGGCGGGAAAAAACAACAACATACCTCTAAAAAAAACGAAACAAAAAAACGAATTTCACCCCAAAATTTATAAGTGAAAGTCACCATACCATGAATGTCTGCACGCTGATGGGGAAGGTGGCCGAGTACAGCAGAATCTGACGGCTCTTTGGTAAGAATCTGATGATGTCTTCAATGATGACCACAAAGTCTTGAGAGAGGAGCTTGTCTGCCTGAAAGTGGCAAAAAGCAATAATAGCAATTTAAAAAGTCCCACCACCCCAAAAAAAAAAAAGTCTAATGCTTTTGAGTGGCTCAAGAAAGTCCGACCTCATCCATCACCATCATTTGTATCTTGTCGACTTTAGCCAGACCCTTCTTGATCAGGTCCAGTATTCTTCCGGGTGTGGCGATCACCACGTGCACTGGTGGGAGAAAAAAAACACAAAATCAACACGATACAAACTTACTTTAAAACACATCCAATACTGAGAAAATAAATTAATAAAAAAATAAATAAAAAAAAAAGCTTTTATTTTAAAACTTTGATTAAAAAAAGTTTAGATTATTTTTTTTAAATTCAATATAAGTGCAAGATATTGTCCAAAGTTGATCGTTAAAAGATTTTTTTTTTTTTATCTGACTAACATATTGCTTTTGTCAAAAATAAGACCAAGCTGCGGTTTAGAAAATGTAAAAGTAAACACGTCATGAATTGTGAATTTCAAGCTGAAATCTGCACTAAGCAGAGACCATCCTGTACCCGTCTCGTCGAGGCGCATGATGTCATCCCTCAAGTTGGTGCCGCCGGTGGTGGCCATGACCTTGACTCCTCCGAGGTGCTTGCTGATCTGAATACTGATTTGGCTCACCTGCAAGGCCAACTCCCGCGTTGGCACTACGACTAAAGCTGCGGGGAGAAACACAAGTGGGGAGGGCTAATGAAATGTGAGGGTTGATGACAGCGTGGACAAAGTTAGTCTGGGGTCATCAAGCCAAAAGTACTGCAAGAGGAAAATAAGAAAAAGACTAGGAAAGAGGAAGCAAACGCTGACCTTGAATGTGACCCTTCTTGAGGTCGATTCTCTCCAGGAGAGGAATGAGGTAGGCTCCACTTTTGCCCGTTCCGTTTTTGGCACGGGCTAAAATATCGCGGCCGGACAAGGCAATGGGAATGCTTTCCTCCTATGGGAGCGCACATGTTCTCGTTGAAAGGTCAAGATTATTGGAAGATTCAAGATATTGTTTTTAAAGTTCTCAATCGCAACCTACATTTCAATTTGGTGTCAATGGCACCTTGACTATTTATTTTGTGGATTCATTTAAAAAAGCGTGCCAAGGTATTTCCAGGCAAAAACTATCTAGTTACAGGCAGAATTTTATTTTTCACTCCACCCATGAAGGACATTAAAAGTAGCGATATATTCATGGAAAACGTACCTGTATCGGTGAGGGCTTCTCCCACCCCATCTCAAAGATCCCCATGAGGAGTTCCCTCTTCAGGCAGTAGTCTTCAAATTCATTTCCCTTGGTGGCGGTCACATCCTGGGATTGGCAAAAATGTGGATTTTGAAAAGCAGTTAAAACAGTCTACAGCGGGACAGCCAGGTTATAGCCACAAATGCTGTAATATTTCAAAGCGCTATTGATTGAAACAAGCATCACTAACTTGCATTAGGCGCGGGGATAAAAATGAAGATGCGCTATGGACGATGAAACGGCATTCAACAAGAAACCGAGGGAGACGCTGAGGCCAGACAAATTAAACAAAATTGAGTCCGGAAAGGAAGCAATACTGCGGAGGTGATGAGCGGAGTAACGACGAAGGGGATGGCATCGCTTCAAGTCGAACGGAAAAAGAAAAAAAAGGAACTTTCTAATCTTTTAAACGGCAGCACCTGTTATACAGTCAAACTTCCAGTAAAACGGCAATGATCATGTACAAATGAGATTTGGAGCGCCACGGCTCAAAAAGGTTGGGAACCACTCAGATTTCTTTACCGAAGTTCTCATTCTGTTGTCTTTTGGAGGAAGCTCCAAGCACTTTCTCCAGTCATCGCCAAACCTAAAAAAAATAATGCATTTTTTAAAAAAGTGCTATATACTGCTAATTGCCTTTCAAAACATGTCTTACTTGATACCGCTGCTGCTCTGAGGAACACCGCATCCTGCAGTCTTGCCACTTGCGAGCTGCCCATTAGTTGCTTTCATCAAGCCAGTCATCTGTGCTGGGTTTGCTGTTCTTGCAGCAGCCATTTTTCTTGTCGGTCTTACTTTTAAATTTACCAGCGCAATTGATTCTCAGCAGAGATTTGTGTTTCTTACCGATCAAGTAGAGACTAAAAAAGTAAAAACAGCACTGCACTTTGGGTATCTGTCAACAGGCCCCTTGAAAATAAAAGTCCTGTGTGTGAATTACGATTATTTACAGGATAACTCTCCCAAAAAATGGAGAACTTAACATTCGTATGAATAAATAAATCAAAATATGTGACCAGACATACACCCTATTTGTTTTCTTTGTAGGGTGTTTATCTAAAAGTCATCTTTATTATCTTTGCCAGAATAGAAATCCCGTTCATTGATGTGACTTGTGATGAGTGCTACATTTACAAAATACATTTAGTTTGTTTCTTTGAAGTTTGCCACTGTTTTGTGAGTTTTCCTTCCACCTGGATGCTGCTTTCCTTTTTCTATTTATTGAGATGGCAGTCTGGAAAGTGCTTTGGGATTGATTAAATCCAGGTTACCTGCAATGAAATAAAACAAGAACATGTTTTTAAGGTAAACAAATTCAATACGTTTGGCCACCTGTTTTCAGACAAATGTCATTAGCAAAAAACTTTCATTGACGTCTCAAACAAAAGTCATTTTAATCCTCGAGCACGATAGAGAAAATAAGGCACATTTGGCAGTTTAGTACCGTTAAAAGTTTCGATGTAGCAACGTGCCTTTGACTTAGACAACACTGAGCCATTTCGAAACAACTTTCAACATACTTTCAACTTTTCCTCAAGTTAGCATGCTATTAGCCTAGCCCCCTTCAGTGCTTAAAAAAAAAGCCCGTCGACTCGTTTGGCGAACTTACCTTCAGTTTGCTGCATCCATCCAAAGTATATTTTGGTTGGAATGCTTCTTAATGTGATATATACTTTAGTCTAATCGTAGTTTTGACGTTGTTTCGACAAAATCCGCTTCAGTTGTAATATATCACTTCTTTTGTCGTCTCGCTTTCAAATCACTGACAATCAAACTTGGCCGCGTGCTTGCTTTACTATTGGTCAGTCAGCTTTCTGGGGGCGGGCTGAAAATTGACCAATTAGATTGCAGTTTCTTTCAAACCTAAGAAGCTGATTGGAGCGTATGGCTGAAGGCGTTTGCAAACGTTTATATTTTAATCATTAGATTATTTTTTTCTTTACAAAATTCTCGCTTTTTTTTAAAATTTCAATTAATTTAAATAATTACGTTGAAAAGACAAAAAAACAACAAATTATGACATTACTAAATTATATTCATACTCATAAATGTATGGCTACACACGACACAAGTGCATATGTATTTTTAAATATACTGTACTTTTTTAATTACTTTTTTTTTTTAAAACAAAGACAAAATAACACACACATACACATTCAATAGAGACTACTCACAAAAAGTTAGGTAAAATAGGCAACACAGATACAGTGAGACCGGAAGAGTCACAGAAAGGTTTGCTGTTCAGCTTCATGTTGTCAAACAGCAAATTGTGCAAAATGTACTCAAATATTGAACAGTTGGACATTCAAAAGGTCGATTGAAGTTCACCTGTAAAGGTCATAGTGCATTTTAGGTTCATCTTGAAATTTTACTAGAAGGCTCAATCAAAATTGCTAACTTTTTGTGAGTAGCGGATGTAAAACAAAAACAAAAACAAAAAAACATACACACACACACACAACTAATGCAAATGTAATGCAAATTCCATCAGTTGATAAGTGCAGGGGCTCCTCGACAGTCACTATATACGGTACGTGGTATACAGGTTATGATTAAACAAACTTGTGGCGGACGCAAACGTTTAGGTTCATGCCCGGGGTATAAAAAAAGCCCTTCTGCCGTCTTTTGCACATGACTGCAATGAACAAATTTAAGACGCATCACAGCTCAGTCACGGAACTGACTCAACCAGAAGTCACGGTTCCCCTCGCACACTGCAGTTGTTTCCCCCCCCATAAATTCATGACTTTATTGCTCTTTTTCACTTGCAAAATCCCTGAATCAAAGTTTGGTCATTTCGCCTCGCTGCGTGACGGTCCAAGGGATACTATAGTGGCCAGTGTCGATGCAGGAGGAATCTGCGCTAGTAAAATGGAAAGGCGAGCATAGGCGGAGTTCTCGGCGAGTGGGGGACGCTGGAGTGAGGGGTGGGCGGCATCGTCGAGGGAGAACAATCACGACTGTGGCTTGGAGATGAGGAACCTACAATTACAAAGGAAGAAAGAAAAAAGAAAAGCATACATTATCTTATGCGAAGGACAATGAATAAATACTATTGTCATATTGAGAAACCAAGAGAGGAGCTGAGCTACTGAGGAGGTGCAGTTTCGAAATCAGTGGTGAGCAATTTTTGATGCTAAAGGGTCAAATTTGATTTTTAATATGAATGGATGGGCCAGGCTGGTCAGGTAAGAAAAACAAAAACAAAAAAGTTCAAATATATGTGATACTATATTGTAGTTCTTAGAAATTATTTCAATTTTTTTTTAAATAAAATGCTACCTAAAAACATTATTTAACAAATTAACAACCCAAAAAAAAACTTTTTTAATTTTACTCTTAGTTTTTCAGTTAATTTCATGTAAAAAATATTTAAATAATAAAATAATTCATACAGGTTTAATGATTTGTGAAATTGATTAAAAAATGAATTATTAATTTAATTATGATTCATTTTCAAAAATGTGATTTTTAAAAAGTATTCTACAAATATATTTGCACTGTATTAGTAACAATTGTAGTTCATATGAAATCGTTTATTTTAATGATAAAACATTCAACACTTAATTAATTTTATTACTTACAGCAAATACAGTAATACTAAATATATAAATTTTACTAATATTTTTGCATCTTATAAATTACATCAAATTATTGTTATTATTACATTTATATTATTTAATATGATTAATGCGAAAAAATAAATACATTTTAAATAACCAAATTCATATCATTTTTTTTTTAAATAATAACAATTATTCCAGGACTCTTGATTATTGTAAATGCTCATTCAGATGGATTGAAGACTTGTATTGTGCAGGTGTACCTAATGTAGTGTCTACTACCATTGGTCATCAAGTTGCTGCCATGTGGCGACGATGACGTGCCGATGTGTTGATCCGGAAGTCGGATGGAGGAGCCCCTCCCTCGTAAGATGTCTGCTATCTGCAAAACATTACAAATGTTTGTGGCGTCTTTTTTCCCCCTTCAATGTATTTATAACGAGCGCCAATTAAGCGCGCATTTTCGCTATTCACAAGCTGGTCCCGTCCCTGACTACTTATCACATAAAAACATGATCAAACATTGAACACAATTGAAAAAAAATATATGGTTTTATCAAGTGTACACATTGTAGTAGTCACATGTTGGATGTGTGCCTTTAAGGGGAGTGGCCGAATGAGCGACGTCATGAGCTTAAGTCAGGTTGGCTGATTAGTCTGCGTGTTAAAGCCTACAGCAGCTCCTTTGTTTTGTCTTGCTCAAAAAACTGTTTAGAGTGCCTTGGCAGCGGTGGCTCGCCTTGCCCACATGTGAGGTCATTACAGCACCTAGATCGGCAAGCCAAGGTTCCATTGCATTCGCAAGTCAAACGCTAACTGCACTTGAACAATTTGGAATTGCATTGGATGGATAAATGGATGGATGGAGCTCAACAGCTGTGGAAAAAGAGCAGGATGAAAGGAATGAGCATGGTGCAGTATCCTTGTTTGTCCACTAGATGGCAGGATAAACAAATTCAATTGGTTTGCTTTGTCCATCCCCTCACCATTAACTGGGAAGTAGCAGATTAAGAACCAGTGCTCTATTGGGATTCATAATAATGCCTCAATGTACAGTAGTGTATCCGTTTGTCTTATACTGCCTCCATGTGGCCAAAGTGGGCACACCAGAAGGAGCGGAGACAAAAACTGTTTCATTCTTATTAATTCTATTTCATCATGTCCTGAAGGTTTTTTTGTTTTTATAGAATTTTATGATGGGCTATTTTTCCTAATTTTTGCTGCTGCATTTTGGGGAAGGCTGATTAATGATGAAAATGTGATTTGAGGTACTAGTGTTTTGCGTTAGACACGTGTTCATGGAAATTCAACTCGTATCTCAAGGCACCAATGTACCACCATTGAAAATACGGTATGCCCCGACCTCCGCCAAGGCTTCAGCGTTAAAGTTTACCTTCTTGTTCTTGGCCAGCATGACGGGCGTGTCGTTGTGGTAGTTCTTGAGGCTGCTGTCGGCACCGCTCTTCAGCAGCACCCGCACCACGTCCGCCTGGCCCCGCGCGCAGGCGCTGTGCAGGGCCGTGTTGCTGCTGTACGACGGCCTGTTCACGTCGCAGCCGCTCTGCGCCAAGGGGACAGGAAAACAGGCATAATGATGCATGCTGGACTCGGACACGCATGTACCCCCGCTAAATCTTTTTGTTGTTGTTGTTTAAAGCAATTATTCTTAAAAAATAAAAAAGTATCATAAAAAAAAAAATGTTCTCAAGATGAATTAATTTTAACGGCAATTAAGGTCTTGTTTTTAGATGAATGGATTCAAAGCCTTTCAAGACTTTTTACGGATCCGCGAGAATCCTGACAAGATGAATGTGGTCATTTTAGAACGAAGTTTGAAAGCCAGTGTCTTCCAATCTGGAAGTGAGTCGCAAGTCTTCCCAGTTCCCACACAATCTCTTTACCTCAATGAGGAAGCGGACCATCTCTGTATTGTTGCTCTCCACCGCAAGAATGAGGGAACTCTGGCCACTCTTGATGTCCTAATGACGAGGGTGCGGGAAAGTCATCCATCTGAGCGCAGGCGCGGTGAATGTAAACTGCGCGACGAGTCGGATGAATGCAACGAATGGACTGACCGTGGTGTTGACGTCAGCTCCCGCTCCCAGCAGCATGGAGACCAAATCTCGGTGTCCGTGTAGCACAGCCACGTGCAGGGGGCTCAAACCTGGTGTGGGAGTTCAAAGGTGCAGAATGTAAACAGCTGACGAAGATAGGATGGGTGAATATGGGGTTTATTTTGCCTTTTTTAAATTTGTATTGAACTCCCTGTTTACTCATGAACTCCCTCCCCCATCTGCCCCCAGCCAAAAGATGCACCCCAGCAAAAAATAAATAAATACATGTTAATTAAATGATTCAGTTAAAGTTAAAAATCAAATTAGTAATTAATTAATTATTAATTAAAATTAGTTCAATTCAATTACATTTGTAAATGAGCCCCCCAACTCCAATTTCCTTTTTTGATATGAGATTAGGTGAACATAAAAGGACAAAAAAAGGTTCAAAGACGCGTGCATGAAATGAAACAAGTCAGGCAAATTAGTCCTGCTGGCTGTAAGAGGATCAGTCAAATGATCAGAAAGTGCAACATAAATTCCACCCATTCATTTTCTTTACTACTTCTAATCCTGTTCAGGTCAGTAAACATCATTAGCTAATTGCTATAGCCTAGCACTGCTAGTCAGGACAAATGCATTCCATAACAGGTAGTTAGGACAGAAGGATAGAAACCGCCACGGGTGCTCTTTCCTTCACTTCATTAAAAAAAATGATAACAAAATAACACATTCTTAGCCGACCTGCCGATGGCCTCAATTGACGCCAGGTGTCAAATCCAGGTCCAGAAAGTAAAATCCCTTCCACAGTTTGGCTTTCGCCTCAGTTGCTATTTAGCTAGCTCCCTAGCTAGCTTTCATGGTGCTCATTTATCTGCTAGGGAGCTAGGCAGCTAGCTAGGCAGCATCAGAGGTTAAAGCCAAACTGTGGCAGGGTTTTTACTTTCACGTGCTAGCCAGCTAGCTCCCATGGTGCTCGTTTACCCGCTAGGGAGCTAGATAACTAGCTAGCTATCTAACTATACTAGGGGCTAAAGTCAAGCTGTGGCATTTTTTTTTTTTTTGACAGCCACTTGAAAATCCTCATTCGCTAACTTCCACATCAATCAACAAGCCTGGCCCGCCTTTTAAAACCAGGAACTCCTGAGCCCCCCAATCCCGCGCTCCCGCTCATCAGTGTATGCCTACAACGTATATTACAGTACATGTGTAAAGCTATAAAATATACACTGTATAAATAATAATAATAATAATAATAATAATAATAATGAATGTACTCTACTTCTTGATGTTTTTTTTGTGGATCTTGCCTAGTTAAAGAGCAGCCTTACCCTGAAAGTTTTTCATCTCCAGGGAGGCGACCGACGACGGCAGCGAGAGCACCACGGACAGACACGCCGGATGGTCGTATTCGCAGCAGAGGTGCAGCGCCGTCTGGCCGTTGCGGTCCAACGCGGACGGGTCCGAACCGGCCCTCAGCAGGGCCTCCACCATGCTCGCTTGCTGGGTGATCACCGCCAGGTGAAGAGGAGTCTGCCGAGGGAAAGTGTCAACAAATGATTGAACGTGCACTCCAAGAGTCGCCTTTGAACAAATTGTGCCCCCCAAGGAAGATTTCATTTTGAGGGCTATGTTTCATGGGCCAGAAAAATGGATGTGTGGGGGGGGGGCTGGGATCATAGAAGATGAGGCCCTGCATGCAATGTGTGTAGGGTGGGGTGGCTCTGGATGCACCGTGAGGGGAAATTTCACATGACATTTAACACAAGTCATTAAACACTACAGATTAAAAGACACAATAAAGTCGAGCCAACGCCCGATCATTACGCCTAACTAACAAAACACAGTGAGTCATCATTTTTGACACATTTTCTACAATTGGCCATAATTGGTGACCAAAATGAATAGAGCTGTTCGGCAAGATTAAAACTAGTCAAGACAAGTGTTTCTAAAACGTGTTTCTAAAACGTTATTGCACCGGCGAACATATATTATATTAGGAATTATGCAACTATGCGGAATATGTGGTACCATCTTGACTCAATTTACTCGCAAATTTAAATTAATTATACATTTTCAGCCATTTAATTGTTAATTGTTGTTTGCAGTCAATATGCGTCACCAGCACATACAAGAGCGGAAGTTACGTCTTTTGGGAACTCCCTACGTATTTTGATCTAGTGCAGTCGCCGAACAAATATCGCCTCAGATGGTCGCATTCTTACCGATGAAATATAAATGTAGCGCTTACCTCAGACTTATCATCATCATTTGTGTCATAGACACAGAAAATAACGTAAAAACGCCGCGGGGGAAATCAATGCATTCAAGTGAGGCGGCCTTAGCGAGCGGCAACGTAAGATGGCCGCCTGTGGTTTCACTTGTGTCATTGTCAAGCAGGTTGTCAATTGTACTCATTCAGTCATCGTTAGTCCGACTAGTCGGGAATCAAAGACAAATACCACCTGGACAAATCTACTGGGCACCAGTTGAGCAACGCAGGACATTCCCGAGCGTGAGGTCAGCGTGTCATCCTGCCGATAAACATGTCGACACTCACCAGCAAGGAAGCTGGTGTTTAAATAAAGCCAGCGTTCAGCATACAGGGAAGTGGATTTTCCCACTCATATTTGGACAGCTTGCACAATAAATAGCAACTGAAAAAAGTTTCACTTTTGCTCTTTGGCTGACTTGGAGTTTGAAATCCTAGTGAGGACGTCTTGCTCGCATGTCATATACTGAAAGTTAAATAAGCACGTGTTTCAGTAGTGTGTGTGCAAGCGTATTAATCGTGCGAGGGAGTTTTTCTTTAGAATGGTGAGGAGTTTAAGTAGTGTGTGTGAGAGTGTTTCAGTTGTTTGTGGAAGAGTTTCAGTAGTGTCGATGAAAGTTTTAGCAGTCTATGGAAGAACATTTCAGTAATGTGTGTGAAAGTGTTTCAATAGTGTGTGTGAGAGCAATAGTCTGAGTAAGAGGAATTTTGGAATTTTAGTCATGTGTGAGAGTGTTTCAGTAGTTTTAGTGAAAGAATCTCAGTACTGTGTTCGTGATAGTGTGTTAGTAGTGTGTATGAGGAAATTGTTTCAGTAGTAAGAGAGCATTTCAGTCCTGAGTGTTAGAGCCTTTCAGTGGCATTGTAAAAGTTTCAGTAGTGTGTGAGAGTGTTTGAGTAGCTTGTGTGTAAACCCTTTAAGTAGTGTGGTTAGGAGAATTTTAGTAGTGTGTGTGAGAGTGTTTAAGTACTTTTACCTAAAGCATTTCAGTAGTGTGTGTGATAGCACGTTAGTAGTGTGTATGAGGAAAGTGTTTCAGTCATGGCTGTGAGAAAACATTTCTGTAGTGTGTAAGCACGATTCCTCAGGATTTATTTGCCGTGTTTCAGTAGTGTGTGAGACCATTTCGGCTATGCGTGAGAACGTTCCAGTAATGTGTGAGACAGTATTGCTGTAGATCACCACAGACTTTTGTAGCATCTGTGACAGCATTTCAGTAGTGTTTGGAGGTGTTTCAGTAGTGTGTGTGGCAGGGTTTAGGTAGTGTGTGAGAGCCACGTTTGACAATTTTTTCAGTACAGCGCGTGATAGTATTTCTGTAGTTCACAAGAGAATTTGGGTAGAATGTGTGAGAGCATTTCAGTAGTGTTTGAGAATATTTCAAGGGTGTGTATGTGTGTGTACTTGTACATACTACATTGTGAGGACCAAAATACGTCTTTAATCAACAGATTGAGGACATTTTTGTGAACTCAAGACCTCTTTTTGAGGGTCAAGACTTGGTTTTAGAGTTTAGGTTTGAATTGGGTTATGGTTGAGGTTCGGGTAAGGAATGGCGAGAGCTGGAGTAGAGGTCCCGGCCTTCCAGTAAGACAATCAAGTTAAAAGACAGTCTTTATGGACTTCATCCAATTACGCCATTGTCCGTCAGTTTCCCTGAATCTTGTGACTCACACACGCGCACACACATTCGCTCGTCACACACACACACACAAACACTGTCATATATTTACAGTATATGTCATAAACTGATCCTCTCGAACAGGAAGTGACCCATCACCTCCCCATATTTAGGCCTTCAAATCAGACCTTCCTGTAAAAAGCCTCGAGAGGGACTAAAACAAAACCAGACCGTCGATAAGAAGAAGTGTACTCGCGTGTGTGTGCGCGCCTGCGAGAGAGAATGTGCGTGTGTGTGACAAGGAAGAGCAAAAAGGCAGGAGAGCGAGGAGGGAAAATCCCTCGTCCTTCCCTACGTTACTCCGACATTCCTTGGAGATGAATGGACAGTGAAACGCTTTCATGCCACGCCAAACAGACAACTGCAAAGAGATCACGCTTGCACACAAATAAACGTCGTTGTTTTTCTTCTGATAGCGCCAGGGTGACTCGAGGGCGCCATGAGAGAGCGACGTGCAAGAAGGGAAAGTCCCCGCGAACCACCCTGTGAACCTCAGGTATGTTACGAAACAGCCTCAAGCTAGACGAGGAGGGGTTTGGTGAGGAGGAGAGGGAGGGGGGAGGGGGGGGGGGTCACGTGACTTCTCAGAACGAGGATATCAAAGTACACACAAACACACAAATGCAAATTGCTTTTTTGTATGTCTACACAAGTCACAGTGAAATTCATCTACTGCGGATATCTGGTTTATAGTGATTGTTTTTACGGCTATTTACAGTATAACTAAACACTTATATAGTGTAATGCCCTTGTTTGTGGGAAAGGAGAGCCGCAGTCACCATGCACTTTTTTTTGTGGCAATGACTGCCAGGTGAACAGAAAAACACAACGAGCACACGCACACAGGAGCAGCTGACGGCCACAGCTCACGCCTGAACACTCGCATGCAGATGTCACATGACACACAAGTAGGCCCCGCCTCTTTTAGGCACATCTAACATACAGATACAGTCAATGCTGGCTATTCCCGCGGGATAGAGACCGGGCCGGCCCACAAATATATACATAAAGTAATTGACACCTATTGAAATGCATTGGAATTAATTAATTAATTGTTATATAATATATTAATAAAATAAAATATGTTATTATTATAAAATGAATTTCATTAAATTAAACTTAATTAAATTAATTAATTAAAAAATGTATTTATTTATTCATATATTTATTTGACATACGTTTTTTGAGGAGATAAATTCAGGATACCCCCCCACACACACACACACACAGTTTTTAAAATTAATTAGATAATTCATTCTAGGAAATATATTTTTTAAATGATTAAAAAAATCCACAGATATGTGAATTGAAAAAAATTAAGCAAATTAATCCATCCGTGTTCATCCATCTCAGGGGGCTGCCATTTTGTCGTATAGCGCCATCTGCAGTTGACTGAAAATGCCGTCAAACTGCCCTCGGGCTCGCATTGCCAAGGCCCACAGCTCACCCGTTTCCTGGGTTTGTTCTGGTGACGTTCGCAATGCGAGCCTGAAGGCCGTTTGATGTCAATTTTAGTCGACAGCAGAGGGCGGAAGACAGCCAAAATGGCAGCAGCCCCCTTGTGGAGGGTCAAACTTTTTTGTAGGTCTCGTCTTGACCGACAAAACTTCAAAAATTCATGTAGGTGGTTTCAATTGAGCGCAAACAACAAAATTTCAAAGATGAGTTCATAGCTGGAGGGCCTAAAATGGCCGCTAAAACCAAAGTGGTTTTGGGTTATAGATTCTTATTTGTGGGTCATCCCAGAACACCACATTGCAGGAAGTCATTGCATTCTTATGTTCATGGTGATCAACGCAAAGTGTGTGCGGCCGCTTGAGGGATTTCGTCACACATTCTGCATGCGTGCGTGCGTGTGATTGAGTCCAAAATATCTGTCACGTTATCGGGATTCAAGCACAATCGAGCACTTGCAAAATTGTTCACCAAATCCACTGTTCACAGAAACTCAGGCTTGGTCAGCAGCAGTATTAGAAATATTTTCTTCTTCTGCGTGCTCAACGTGCACAAAAGTGGCAGGAAAGTCAATTTTGTTTGCGGGGATGTTGCGTGTAAAGCGAGGGCGTGAGAAAAAAAAGAAGAAGTGTGTTTCGGTGTCGGCTTTGCAGACAGGATATCGCACACGTTTGAATTGATGGCACGATGAGAAAAGTGGAGCACCTCGCTGAGGTGAATTTTTTTAGAAAAATGACATAATAGCCGTGAAAAAGAAAAACTAATAAAAAATCCAAATACATCATCGTGAGTGTTTTGTATCCAGCGATTTCAGTTTCTTCATTTTTACTTAAACTTTCTGTTTTATGTTGCAATTTGCCTGATTTTCTAATCTAAATTATTTGCAATAACCTGAACAGATTTTCCGGGTGAATTTAAGTGGTACATTTTGACAAGGATTAAGGGGTGGGAGTTTTATTTCTTCCTACACCCTTTTTTCCAACAGATTCTTGTTTCGAAATTGAATACTGATAGAAAGAAACGCTGTCATAGCTAAAAAAAAATGTTTTATTTTATTTTGTTGTGTTTGCACAATTGTTTGCATATATATGTATATATATGTATATATATATATATATATATATATATATATATATATATATATATATATATATGCATATAAATAAATACATACATATATATATATATATATATATATATATGTATATATATGTATGTATTTATTTTTATTTTCGAATAAAGTTTGTCTAGAAAAAAAAAATGCTTCATTGACCTTGTAAGGTCAAAATGAGCATTCGGATTAGTGAAAAGATTGACTTTTTTTTATTTAGTCAGATTTGGTAGGAAAAGTGCACTCTAAATAGTAGAAAAGTCATCATTTTGGGTCTGATTCTTGTAAGAAAAGTGGTCTGTCCCAAATATCGATCATTTTGGTGGCATTTGCTGTTCATGTTGATCAATACACATTTGGATGTCTTTCACAATAGAAAGGAAATCTTGAAAAAAAAAAAATCCCTTTTGATCTCAAAGCGGGAACCAGGAGAGCAATAACGAAACACGGGAGCGTGTGTACGATTCTTCCCGGCTTGCTTGTGATTTGGCTCGTGGCGAGTACAGGTGGTTTGAAGAAAAGAAAGGAAAAAAAAAAAAGGTAAATTCCACGGAATAATTAAGAGTCACAAAAGAATGTGCGAGCAAAACTCGAGGCGAGCAGGAAACGGCGCCGTTTCCTCTTTCATTCTTTTCCATGTTAGGCGAGGCCGGGGAATGCGGTTAACCTGCCACACGGATGCAAGTTGCATCACGTTAGCCCGACGGAGGCTTTGATGATGTCGTTAAAATCCACATGGGATGGCGAGCTGCGATGGCAACAACGTGTGTGTGCGTGGCTTTCACCTGTCGCAGGTTGTTGTAGATGTCCAGGCTTCTGCCGGCGCACTCCAGCAGATGGATGAGTTGCCGGACGACGGCCAGCTCGCCTTGCACCACCGCTATGTGCAGAGCTCTGGAATGAAAAACACAATTAGCCATCCATATGTAAACACTTGTAGCTCAAATCATCTTTCCCCATTGGGATGAATAGAAAGTCTATTAATCTGTTCATAAAACAAAATCCCGTATTTGTGATTGATTATGATCCATTGTGCTGCAATTTAATTCATTGTGGTACTCCTTCTGGATGTGCCTTCTTTGGCCACCAGGAGGCAGTATATATATATATATATATATATATATACACATACACATATAAATAGAATATTTGTCTGTGTGCAAATGTCCGCCATTTGTTGCGTAGAAAACCATGACTATTGATGCTAACTGTTAGCATGTCAAAAGCGTTTTGCATCATTTGTTGGCATTAAAGGGGAAGTCAACACCCCCAAAATTTCTTGACAAGACGGTCTATGCAGCCCCACTACTCTAAATATGGTATTCTGGTTAGTATTACGTTAGTGGAATATGAGTTAAACAGCAAGATCCAGCAGTTTTTATTCAATATCAGAAGGCGGCCATTTTGCCACTTGCTGTCCAGTGAAATTGACATCACAGTTGCTCACTGGTCTCAGGTAACAACCAATCACAGCTCAGCTTCAAAAAACAGGTGAGCTGTGATTGGTCGTAGCCTGAGCCCTGAGCAACTGTGATGTCATCTTCAGTTGACAGCAAGTGGCAAAATGGCCGCCGCCGAGATGGATCAAAACGGCTGGATTTTGCTGCATAACTCTTATTCCACAAATGTAATATTAATCAGAATGTCATGTTTAGACTATTGAGGTCACATACATTTATACAAGTTATTATTGTCAAGAAATGTTTAAAGTTGACTTCCCCTTTAAGCAAAGTGGATTTTGCAAAGGCAAATGTGGTTGTGTGAACTACGCAATCTGTATATCTTGTTTTATGTTAAGTCTGTCTGATACCTTTGTACAAAAGAATATTTATTTAAATTACTTCTGTGGTAGTTTATGATTGGCTAAATAATGTTCCAAAACTTTTTTTTTTTTGGTATCAGGAGAAAAACAAACAAACAAAGCTAGCAACGACAAGCAGAAAAAAAAATTATATTAAAATCAGAAATGTGATTTTTCTGAAATGAACTTAAAGGCCCCATTTCCAGTTACAGCGCATGCATAATGACTGTGAACGGATTTTTGATAACAATTAAAAAAAAAAAAAAAAAAAACGAGGAGGGAGCACACCTGTTGCGAACCGCACTGCCGTTTTTTTTCTTTCTTTTTTTTTCACACGGCCGTTAGCTTCCAGTAAGCGTCGCGCGAGGGGTTCTGACGTCACTTCCTGCCGCCGCTAACAATGGCCGCCGCGCGGCATGAAATCCATCTACGTTAGCACGACTAGGGGCTTTTCTTGCCAGACTGCAGAGATTGCGCAACAGGAAACCGTGGCGTTTCTCGAGAAGACGCTCCAAGCGCTCTTCGGGTCGGGGCATCGTCAAACGTTGATGAGAACGCCTTTGATGGGCGATAGAAGCAAATGCGGTAACAAATAGGAAGCGTCACCGGTGCATGTGAGGCGAAAAAAAAGCAGATGTGTGTGAAAGTGCGCAGCTGCTACTCATTCCTGTAAGTGACATCATCACGCACAGCTGACGACTTGCGTGTCAACAAATTGCCATCACATGCAACTTGCCTTCAAAGTCGAAAATGTCACATTTGTGCAGGTTTTCACTTAAGTGTCTCAATAACACACCTGTGACTAGTGTTCATTTTATCCGCCATTTTTAAATTGAGTCCAGTTTCATTCACACTTGTTAGTTTTTATCATAGTTAGTCAACCTCATCCAGTTTTTTATTTAGTCCACACTAAAACTCGAGCATTTTAGTCTTTATTTTAGTCCAAGAAAAAATCATTTTAATCATCTAGTTTTAGTCAACAAAACATTTTGGTCTGGTTTTAGTCAGGACAATCATTTTACCTCTGTATATATATTTTTTGTCCGCAGATAATCTTAAAACATTTTGGATCTAACAATATTTCTCATTCTTTCTTATCTTTTTGATGAAAAACAACTGTTTGTGTGTATCAACAAGTGGCTACTATGGCTTCATGCTACGAGCTAGTACGGTACGTTAGCCAGCATTAGTTAGCGGTTGGATTAACATTATTTTGGAACATTATAGATGTTGGATTAATGTTATGTTAGAACTATAATTTCCTTGTTTTGTTTTTTTAACCTTTCACCGTGAATCCACCTCCTGTCTGTCTCGTGTGTTTAGAAAATCATATCATTTTCGGCTCGTTTTTGTTCCTGAACTAAAATGTCCATAGATTTTAGTCCATCTTTTATTAAGCGGAGTACATTTTTGTCTCGTCCTCATTAGTCGATGACAACGCATACCAATTTAGTCCCACTTTGTTTATTAATGAGGGTTTTAGTCTAGTCTAGTTTTAGTCTGGTGAAAAATGTGAGTTGACGAAATGATTTTGGTTTAGTTTTCATTGACGGAATTAACACTACCTGTGACACGCTTTCGTCAAACTAGCACAAGGAATTTCAAATTGTGGACTTTTTACAGAACGGGATACTCACAAAAAGTGATATTGGACTGAAATTTCAAGATGAGCCTAAAATATACAATAAAATTAAAGATGAAGTCAAATCCAACATTTTCTTTACAATATGTTGTGCCATGTTGTCTTTTTCTCTTCTGGCTTTTCACTCTGCTCTGATGAACCCAAAATACGACATAGGCTACTTATTTTAACGATGAAATCATTGATTTTATTTGGACTGAAAAAAATATATATGTAAAGCACAAACCAGACAACTAAAATGGAAAATAATTTATTAAGCAATATTAATGTTTTGTTTTTACTCTTCAACATGCAGATGAGGCGGCAGGAGGGCTCTGCCTCTCCTGCCTACCCTGACTGCACGCCTTTGATCATTCCAGCCCCAGGCTAAGTCTTCTTCCGAAAATCACAACGTGGAGTTGATCTCAAGGTTTGGATCAAATGTTCTCGATGTGAACAGACGAAACGGAAGCATGAAGACGGGACACAAGACTTGGGCCATGTAAAGCAAAACATCCTCTGACTTGAATGTGAGACGAACGCACGCACGTCAGACAGAGAAAAGACACTCAGAGCAAGATGAAGCCGATAAAGAAAGAGAGAAAGAGCGGTAAATGAGGAAGTGAGGAGCGGATGTTGGGTTTTCGAGCCTATTCATTGAAAAAGAACCAATTGTCGAGATGCACATACCTGACAAAAACCACACCGGGTGCTTGACAGCAAACACTCTCGCCTTTCCCGACCCTGACGACCCGCATTGACGCAAGTGGCGACGCGCGGTGGCCAATGTCGCACACAAGCGTCTCGTGTGTGCGTTTGCCAGTTGCTCCTCCTCTTGAGAAAAGCGCCAAGTGGCATTTTTCATAGACCCCTTTTAGGCTGGCTGCATTCACCCCCCTTTTCCCCCCCTTTCTCATGAAATCTAAATCTAAATCCAAATCTAAATCTAAAATATGCCAATACTTGACAGCAAGAGTCAAATCTCCTACGTGTCTCCGTCCTCATCTTGCCGTGTGGCCAGCGCGACGCTCGTCAGCAGGTACTGAGAGTGATGGAAGCCAAAATGGTCCAATTCCGGGTAGAGGAACGCCGGGTGGTGACCTGACAAACAGGGTTCGGGTTAGAGCAACTTTGGTCAAAAGGGAAATCACCAACTGGACATTTTCTCAATGGCTGCGTGCGTGAGACGCTGTCGACACCACGGGGGAAGGGGGGGGGGGTCATCATGTGTAATTCACCTTACAAACCACAGGAGGAAATTCGTTTCTAGTGACACAACAGGAATTTGGACCACAACGGCGCTGTTTCATGAGACCAATGCAAATAAGAGCCGTCATGGCTATTATTTTCATGTTTACGACTGCATCATATTGAGCTCTACACCTAAATTTTTATTCTGTAATGGAGCTAAATAAGAGCTCCAAATCTATAAATGTGTATTGTGCAAGTGTACCTAATGTTTTCTGCAGATGAATGTTAATAGTCAACCAAGTCAAATTGCACATTTTATTTAAATACTTGAAACTTCTGCTCCATTTTTGTATTTGTACACTTTTTTTTTTAATAAGAAAAACCGACTTTAAAAATTATCTTGCTTGGGCGAGAAGCGGTCCACACACAAATATTTTATTATTATTATATTATTTATAATACTGTGTATTATTTTAATACTTCTATTAATAATCTAATAAAATAAATGACAATAAAAAATCTAAATATTAAAAGGGACTTTTATTTGCATAAATAAAAAATATATTTAATAAATGGAATCAATTTTTTTTTAAAATGAGCAGAGTCAGCAGAACGAAGGTCAAATCAAGGGTTAGGGTTAGGGTTACCTGTAAAGGTAACACCGCATTTTTATTTTACCCAAAAGCCAAATATCCCCCACTTTTTGTGAGTAGTGTACACTGTACAGTATATGTAACGGTTACAATTGAGCCAAATATAGTTCAGTAAAATATGTTACATTCCGGCTGAGCAACAATCAAATCAACTCAATTCATCATTTCAAAAATCAACTATTTAAAAAGTAGCTACGTTGTG
The DNA here is from genome assembly GCF_051991255.1 of Vanacampus margaritifer. Lineage (NCBI taxonomy): Eukaryota > Metazoa > Chordata > Actinopteri > Syngnathiformes > Syngnathidae > Vanacampus > Vanacampus margaritifer. Next base: position 26,923,572 of record NC_135440.1, on the reverse strand, counting down.
AAACGGAGGTCCATATGAATATTTAAATACACTCTTCTTATGCATGATTAGAAGTTGTTGTTCTTAAGTTCTGGTTCTGTTATATACAAATGTTATTGGGACTTTTAATTTTGCACAAGTGTCAGAAACGCTAGTTGACAAGACGTGTTTAAAGGACCTAGTTACTAACTATACTTAATTGCAGCATTTAAGCAAGTCAAGCTAACCTATGAATGTGCTATGAAAATTTGTATACTTTATTGTTGTCTGAGCATTTTGCAGAGGATTTTTTTTAAACCAGACTCTCTTTCAATAAATGTGTGTTTGGTTTGTTACTTTGATCAAACTCAACAAAATTCATAATTGTCCAGAATAACTGAAAAATAACGAGAGCCCTATATTACATATAAAAATGTCAGTTACAAAAAAAAAAAAGTGCAGTCGCATTGTCAAATCCCCCCCCTTTTTTTTTTAATGGGGAAAAATACAAATGAATGCAATTTCGGATTTTCCCAAATGTTTCTCCACGTTTTCCATAGAAAACATAATTGAATGTTTATCAGCGTTTTTTGAAGAATAATTTGGGTTTGTAGAAAAAAAAAAAATACTAATAATTTTTTTTATCCCAATGCATTTCAATGGGCGTCAAATCTACGCGGATTTTCGCTATTCACGGGCCGGTCCCTACTCGCAAATACCGGGGGTGGGTGCCTGTTCGACGAATGCCCAAATCGGCAATTTGAATAGTATTATAACGTGACCATCGGTACTCACCAAAAGTCACCGAGGGTACGACGTGAACGGGACGAGCTCCAAAAGTCCTTGTCGCCTCCTCAGTGTGCATCCGGGTTACCCGAGCAACGGCCGGCAGACCCTCGGCGCTCGTGTCCCGCCGCGACGGCGCGTCAGCCTCCCCCGCCGGGGAAAGGCGCTCCGCCCGCCCGGCTTCTGCCGACGCTGTTTCTCGCTCCTCCGGCTCCACGGCGATCGGTCGCTTCCGAAAAGGAAGCCGGAGCGAAGCTCTGTCGGCCGGCCTCTTGCGAGGGAGCGCGCCGCAAGTGTGCGTCGGAGGCGCAGGTGAGCGGCGGCCAGACTCCTTCCGGCAACCTCCGCATTCGGGCGCCGCTGCGGGCGAGGTGTTGCCCCGCTGGCTGGTGCTGAGGTCCAGCGGCGCGGCGGCGGGTGGGCGGCCGTCACCGTTCATGGTCATGACCGTCGGCATCAACCGGGGGCGAGGCGCGCGTTGCCCGGTCAAGAGGCTCAGGTGCGACTCGGTGGTTCAGTGGAAGTCTGGTGACGGGTGGCAATAAAAACCGGACTGATCGCTCCCCAAACCGATCACTAGTACCAACAAAAAAGCTCTTTGCATTCATAAGTAGGGTTGGTTTGTTTGTAAATTCAATGATTTAAAAAAAATAAACATAAAAATGGAACCACCTCCAGCTTTTGTGCTGATTGGAAGGTTTGCATTGAAGTTAACGTGCAGCTGCTTAAGTGCGCTTCATCATTGCTTTCTCTTTAAAATGAAAGTGAGCGATTATAACTCACCATGCGTTTGCGTGTGCGTGTGCGTGTGTGCGCCTGTGCGTTAGGGGGAGTACAGAACATGTGCACTACGAACTTTTGTGGTACCATTTTTTGCATAAAAATAGAAAAAAATATTACATGTAATAACCTATCTAGCAGGGATTGTTTAAAAAGTGTGGTCCGCATATACCACCTCTGGTGCTGCATCAAGAATCACAGCCTAAGTACAGTTCAGATGTAAGAACTTTTTTAGCAAAACATATTTGCATTTCATCTTTAATTGTTTAAAAACATTTATTTATATATATATATTTAGGTGCAGAATGGGGCAGAAAATCCTGGGGCAGAAAATCCTGGATACATTTGGAAAAATCCAAAGTATGAAAAAACATTGGGGGGGGAAAAAACAACCATATGCGAATCCATGGATGCGGAACTGCAAATATGCAAGTATGTCAACCGTACTTTTAATTTGTAATATCACCATTCACCACTAGATGACAGACATGGCTTAGTTGCGCTCAAACTTGGTTTTGTCCTGTCCTATCAATTGTGTATGCATTATTTTTTTTGGGGGGGAGGGGCATTATATGCAAGACAAACATAGCACCTCAATAATATTAAAATGTTGAGAGTTGATTTATGTAGAAATATGCACAAAATGAGTTCTTGCACATGATGTTGGTTTTCGTGTTCAGCAGTTTTGTGCTGTCCCTTGAATGATTTTTTTTTTTTTTTAAATGCAAGCGAGCCTTTTACTTGTTTGCTTCAAACTCTTTGTTGTCAGAGTTATAGGACACAAGAGTTTTACACGGATTGAAAAATATATGATCAAAAATGAATTCAAGGCCTATTAAGTGCATATGTTTTGCCCATATTTAATTAAAATAGCATTTTTGTCAAGTGTGTGGTCCTTTTTGGCACCCCCCAGTAGCACAGATGAAAAATTGTGGCCCCCCACCAGCATTTAATTGAAGCTGCCCAACGTGAGCAAACGCGCGCAAGATGGTGGAAACGCAACAGGACCGACGTGCGCTGATGTGTACGAGTGGTGTGCACACGTCAAGGGTCCACGGGGGTCATCAATGGCGGCCATTGTTCCCGAGCTCTCGGACGGTCATGTGCGTTCCAGGCAAGAAGCGTAACAAGGGGGAAAAAAAAGCCGTCTCCAATCGATCACACGCATCACGCACACACACCTCGACATTTCACATACACCAACGCCTCCTGATGGTTCGACTTGCCCAGGGCCAATTTGGTACTTTCCTGTTTCCACTGAAGTGTGGAGTAGGCCAAACGTTTGCCTTCTATCTAAAGTCCCCTAAAACACCCTGACAGGGCTGCGCACATTCTCACTTTTTATTGGCGTAACCACACAAGTGGCCATTTTTTGGGTCGGATGTTTAGTACACGCATTTACAACTTTAAAATACTTTAAGGACTACTGTTACATGCAGTGATACTTTACTCAGCTGCTTAAAAAAAAAACGAGCTTTTATTAAAGTACAATAGCAAAAAAAAAATAAATAAAAAAAATGTGTTTTACAGGCACATTCTGTCGTGTTCTTGTGGGGGATGTGAGCTTAGGACTTAAAAAAAATACTTCCTGCTCAAAACTACAGAACAGCATTCACTGTTTCACGAGAGAAATAACATTATCAGCATTGAATCAGCAAAACTCCAGCCGATTATTGCTTTGTAAAGGCCGAATATCGGCTTGACATAATCGACCAGACGATTAATCGAACTTGTATGTCAAGGTTGCGACTGAATTATTGCAACGCATGAATGTGGAAAGATCAGCACAAACACAACAAATCAATCAAATTCGGCTCACTTGGTGACAAGAGAGAAATTGGTTTTACGTTTAAAATCACATTTTGAAGGTCATGCATAGTAATCATTCAAAATAATGATTACATGTATAGTATAACGCGTTTAATGAGGCTTAATTTGTATGCTTAAACTCTCGCATTTTAGAAGATTTGGGCACTTTTTGCTGACACATGCCACAGTGTGTTGATAAATAACATCTGCAGCTGAATCACTCTAGAAGCTCTGCAAGACAGACCCCCCAATCTTTGCTAGGATTCATTACAAAGCAAAAATATCATTAAAGAAAGAAAAAATCAGGCCTATGGGATTTAAATGGTGGCTGTCATCCAGGTAAAATACATTATTGGTAGTTTGTCAGGTCGATGTGATGGTTCGTTTAAGTACAGCAAATGTCGGTCAGGTAAGTACAGGTAGGCCAGTATGGTGGGTTAGGTTGATTGGTTTGTAGAGTAGATAAAGGTCGGTGTAGTACTAAGAGAGAAGTTGGATTGGAAGTCAAATCAAGGATGAGTTTATACTTTTTTTTTAATGAAATGACTCCCCCTTGTGGTAGGGGACATCAAATGCAGACTGAAATAACAACTAGTGTACAGTGTATTATATGAATGATGAACAATGCAGTATTTGTTTAACATTGTGTATCTCATAACCTCAAAGTAAGCAAACTACTCTATTAGGAACATTTCAAACCACTCTCAGTGCATGCAGTATTAAAATAAAAAGAAGATATTCTTAGATCGGGGGTGGGTTTTTAAAATTCCATATGGTGAAGGTGCTGGTAAAGCTTTTATGGCAACTCCAGCCACTTCCGCACTTTATTTTCCTTTCGCAGGACTTCCAATGCTGTCAGTGGAACCATCAGAAGCCACAAGCCCTCTGGGCCGGACGGGTTGCTGGTAGAGTTAAGCTTGAAAACCTCCCAGGTAGAAAACGACCTGTCAATTTTGGCGAGCCAAGTACCAAAACTCTTGCCAGGATTTTTCAACGCGTGTCGTTTAAGCTAGTGTCCAAGATGTTGACTGGCTGACCCGCTATTCTGGCACCATCGACCTTGACTTGGGGGGCCTTAAAACGTTTCAGTGCCAAATTGGTTCGGGTTCTCCAGACCCGGCCGGCTACAGTCTGGGGACTGATGTTGAGCGGGATTGTGAGCTTGTGCAGTCTATGAAGACTGTTTTACATTCACTCGGTCAAGGGCACTCGACATTCCACCTTTCTGGACTTTGACATCAAGGTCATGACATGGGAGGAAAGAAAAAAACCAAGATGGTACAGCGTTGTGTTAGAATGTTACTTCTTACCGAGAGGAGACCCTCAGCCTGAATTTACCGTAATATTCCGAGATCAGGTCATTCAATTGACTGGGAAACACCGTGGAAGACAGACGTTTTTTTTTTATTGTGGAACAATGAGGAGGCCTAACAAACTGTTTTGGAACTTTGGGCATTTTATCTGCTAGTAAAACCGATGCTGCTGTAATACAAGACGAATTAACTGCTTTCGTTTTATGTGAAGTGTGGTGTTTTGAGGCCATCTCTCTCTCTCTCTCTCTCTCTCTCTCTCTCTCTCTCTCTCTCTCTCTCTCTCTCTCTCTCCTTCCTCTCTCCTCTCCTCTCTCTCTCTCTCCTCTCTCTCTCTCTCCTCTCTCTCTCTCTCTCTCTCTCTCTCTCTCTCTCTCTCTCTCTCTCTCTCTCTCCCTCTCCTCCCTCTCTCCCTCTCTCCCTCTCTCTCCCTCTCCTCTCTCTCTCCCCTCTCCTCTCCCTCTCTCTCTCTCCCTCCCTCCCTCCTCTCTCTCTCTCTCCCTCTCCCTCCCTCTCCCCCTCCCTCCCTCCCTCCCCCCCTCTCTCTCCCTCCCTCTCCCCCTCCCTCCCTCCCTCCCTCCCTCTCCCTCCCTCTCTCTCCCTCTCTCCCTCTCTCTCTCTCCCCTCTCCCCCTCCCTCCCTCCCTCCAAAAGAAAGGCAAACCAGTTTATACGAGCTTCAAACAGGAAGTCAGCAGTTGCAAGTGCACGAAACGGTGACATTAAGAAAGAAAAGCAGAGGCTGCGTGTGGGCCCGATTGCGTTTTCCGACGTTTTGTGAGTCTCGGCCCGTTCTGACCATGCTTGACAGAAGGAATTGAAAGGACAGCTGAGGCTTGTTTTTGTGAGTAAGATGACATTTTCTGAGTCCAGCATGAGGATAATAACTCGTTGAAAATACATTTGAAGGAACATCTTGAGATTAACACACCTATTGCAATTATTATTATTTTTTAAACGGCCATCTTAAAAGGACGTTCTGATTCAGGGCTTGTGGCACAACTTTCAAACTTTACATTTGTGTATACGTAGTATTTAATCAAAATTTTCATTTTTGGCGCTTTACAAAAAAAAAAAAGAAATTTAATGCAACACTACTTATGCAGGTGGTGCAAAAACATTTGGAATTTCTAGGGAATATGCAGCGTTCCCCAATGCATACGATAACATTTCAGAGGTTGTGAAAAATGTATTTATCTAATTTATTAAGACATTAATAGCAAATAAAATACTGAATATAGATCGTTACAAATAATTCAACATTTATTTTGCTAATTTTTATAATGTTATAATATTTAAACCATCCATATCCGTACATTTCATGCTAATCCAATTTTTCCTCAATATTTACCATCCGAAAGGTGCGCCGGGTTCCATTTGAAACATTTCCTTCAGTTACCAAATATGGTGCCTTTTGCCATAAATGTTTAATTCCCCCCAAAAAATAAAAAATAATCAAGAAGGTCCAAACGCACAACAGAGGGACAATGGCGACGGCCAGCTCAGAAGAAAAAGCGTGCCAGCGTCCGACCAACCGAGAGCACAGACTGGTCAACAAAACTCTGCGGCGACTGGACAAGCTGCACGAGTCGTGCACGGACCCGCGGCTGGGCCTGAGGAACAGCCCGCCTTACCTGCCCGAGCTGGTGCCCGATACGGCCTCTGCGTTGCGACGAGTCTGGGAACCCTACCGAGGCATCGGCGTGCTGACGGGCCGAGCCCCCGGAGAGGACGAGGCGGCGTTCCTCAGGGTCCACGCCAGGAACTTGTTGGACAAGACCGACAGGGCCTTAATGCTCTTTAAAGAAGGAAAGGAGAAGATGTTTGATGAGACGTCCAGCTACAGGTACAATTGTTTCAAATGATCTTTGCAAAAACGCATTAGAGAAAAAGTGTAAAAGAGCTTATTTAAAAAAATTAAAATAAATTATGAACAACATTGCTAAAAAAAAAATCCTCACCGGACAGTTGGACACATCATTAATCACAACCTAATTTAGAAATCAGAATCTTATTCACATTCATAGTCTAAACCAGGAAGCAGACAACGTTTTAAAAAATACCATATACTACAAATTAAAAAAACAATAAATAAACAAACATTTTTTAAAATATTTTTCAAACACATTTTCAAATGAATAAAATACATTTAAAAAAAAAAATCTAATAATTAATTGAATACATCTGGGATTATTTGACATTTTTATTTAAAAAAATATAAATGTTTTTATTTAAAAAAATAATGGATTTACAAAAGATAATATTACACAACAACCAAATGTATTAAAAAATATTTTCAAATAGATTTAATACTGAAATAATGAAATGAATCATCAAAGTTGTTTTTATCAAAAATCTAAATACATTAGTGTTGCAAATGTGTAATATTTCAAACAGTAGAGTTAGAAATAGCTACATTTAGTTGGAAATATGTGTGTGTACTTTACAGTGTTACAAATACATTATTCTAAAAAAAAAAAAAATTCTCACAAAATAATTTTTATACATTTATTTAAAACAACAAAGTATTTAAAAAACAATCATTTTGACGTTTATGTATTGTTTGTTATGGGACCTGCACATCATTGTGGTCAGTGGAACATTTTGTGGTATTGTGAGCATCATAAGAGCAGCACATTCATCCTGTGACATACGACACGAATACGACACGAATACGACGTTGACCCCGTTGTGGGTGAAAAACATTACAAACAAAATACCGGCGTCACGTCTCGTCTGTGCGTTTTGTTTCTGTGCCAGGAAGGACCTGACCAAGTTGTCCCTGCTCTTCAGCCACATGTTGTGGGAGCTCAAGGCCGTGTTTCCGGGGGCTCGTTACCATGGCAACACCTACACGCTGTCCAAAACAGAGGCGCGGAATTTTTGGAAGATTTCTTTCGGCAACAAGTGAGACTTTTGATTCATTTCTTGAATTCTGGATTTGATTGTTTGGGGAGTCCTTCCTCTGTTATTCACTCAAAACTTTAACGATTTGATAATTTTGTGCGTCTAATATAAACAAAATGATGATTGATTTGGCGCCATCTGGTGGCATTCTTGTGCCAAGCAACTATGTTGAAGCACGCCGCTGTTTGCAAGGAGTAAGCCCTGGATGCACAGCGCAGTTCGAAGCGCGCCTCAACGTCGGGTGGGCCTAAACGTTTGACTCCACCCACACGGATTTTCATCCTCGAAGCGCCTTCTTTCTTTATTTGTTGGTAACTCTAACCCTACCACATAACGATTACAGTATGTTTTGAACAACGAAAATGAAAAACTGACCGAAACCCAAATACTAACCTCAACCGTCCATCTGCTGGGGACATGTAGTACTGCACTTCCGCCTCTTCCTCAAACCGTTTAGTTAGCTGCGCCCCGGCTGACTGAGGCTCGAGTGTTTGTAATTTTCGATGCTCCATAATGTGCTTAAAAAAAATAACTTTACGTCATAAGACGGCGCATCATTAAATCTGCAAATTTCGTTAGAAAAACATTGTTGAAACCATTTTGAAAAATCCATGTGGGCGGAGTCAAACGTTTAAGTCCACCCGACGTTGAGGCACGCCTCGAACTGCACCAAGGCTACTTGTTTGAAAGTGACGTTTGAAAGCACTATATCAATAAAGACACCGTCACTTGACAATCAGAATAATCGGTTAACCATTAGAATCGGTCACATAAAGGTAACAACGTCAGAAGATTTCTGGCTTACCTCTGAACTATGTGGCACTGCGTAGATGCATCGTGCGATGGAGCAGCTTCGCGGAGAAGTTGCGCCGCGTGCACCCGTTCCAGGACGGGATGGAGACGGTGGCCCTCAAGTCCACCGTGGATCTCACCTGCAACGATCACGTCTCCGTCTTTGAATTTGACATCTTCACCAGGCTCTTTCAGGTGGGGGCTGCTACCGCCTTCTACAAATCCAATATTTGGGGTGGGGGGGGGGGTAATTTTTTATGTTACTCTTACTGTATATTAAAAATGTGTGTAATCGTCACGGGTGACCTCGTGGAACTTTCTTTTTTTTTTTTTTGCCGTATTAGAATAAAGTGTAATTGCACATCCACTACAGTAGTTGGCAGTGGTGCGCTTATTGACAGCGTATTCTGCAGAGGTGTACTTACAATCCTTTTATAGAGAAATGATCCTATTTTTTGATTACTGGATTCTAAAAGTAACTATTACTTTACTGATGAGTAGACTTTAAAAGTAACTTAGTTACTTTACTGATCACTTGATTGTAAAAGTACTAAGTTAGATTACAAGTTACATTCACCAAATGCCGACAACCCGCTTAATAAAATTGTCAAACAATTTTTCAAAAACGCAATTGGAGGTGCATTTTTAACAGTAACATTTCAGTATAGTTTTGTTTTTAATTAAAACTTTTTTTTGTACTCTTTCTGGACTTTACATTTGTTATTTAAAAACTTTTCTAGATTTTACCTAACATCATTTTTTTTTTAAGCAGCCTGTTTTGACCTGAGATCATCTTTCTGACGCATCCACTAATCGAGCCTTTGCTCCCTTAGGGAGCAAAAATACGTAAAATTTGGCCTAAATGTTGAAATGCAAAAATCCCACTTAAATCCGATCGGGATTTGCCGTTCCGAACTGAACCTCATCCTCCTCCTTTAGCCGTGGGGGTCGCTCCTGAGGAACTGGAACCAACTGGCCGTCACCCACCCGGGCTACATGGCCTTCATCACGTACGACCAGGCCGTGTCGCGACTGGAACGCAACCTCCGCAAGCCGGGCAGGTGGACCACCAGGACCCTGACGAGAACTCTCGATTCATTCTTTATTAATCGCCCAACCTTCCCCTTCTCCTTAGCTACATCTTCCGTCTGAGCTGCACCAGGATGGGCCAGTGGGCCATCGGTCACGTGACCGGCGAGGGCGACATCGTGCAGACCATCCCAGAGAATACGCCGCTCTACCTGGCGCTCCTTCTGGGCCACAGCCAGGGCTGGTATGCACACACACACACTCACACACATTTTTGTGTGTCTTTCACTTGCGTTCTTAGTGTCTTAATGTTCGGCAGCTATTTGTACCCCGACGGGCAAGATGTGAACCCAGACCTCAGCGCCCTGAACCGACCGGAACACAAAGCAAAAGTCAAGGTCACGCGAGTATGTCCGTTTTATATAGACAGAGAAATAAAGTAGATCAGGGTGGCAACTTAATTGCTGGAGGGGCCACAATTTTTGCATCACTGCTACTGGGGGGGGGGGGGGGGGTGGGTTCACACAGGAACACACTTCCTAACCAAATGACAAGAATTATTGTAGATAAGGATAAAATATGTGTATGTGCAAAATAAATGGTCTTAATATAGTACAGGGCGGTATAAGACCGGTTGCAAGTGTAACTAAACCATGTCTGCCACCTAGTGGTGAATGGTAATATTACAACTTCAAACTACAGTCGATGCATATTCGCAGTTCGGCACACGCAATTTGCATATTCAGATTTTTTTCAAATATTTAGTTTTTTCCCCCCCAGGTTTTCAGGTATTTTACCATATTTTGTGGAAAACATATATTAAGTGTTTATCAGTGTTTAAGACAGTGTTTAAGTGTTAAGGAGATGTGTTTTTAATGTTCTAATGTGTATTTAATATACATGAAATTGACAATTTTTTAATATAAAAAAATCTAAATTAAATTATAATTAATATGTCAAATATATATAGATATTTTTTAATACAATCACCGTATTTTTTACTAACACATTTCTATTTTATGTAACTTATTGATTGTTAGATTTATTTATATCTAGTCATAATTAAATAACTATTCAAAAATTGTGTCTGGAAATAGTTTTACTTACTTACAGTAAATAAGTTCAATTATTAAATGAGATAAATAAAAACTAAATGGTGGCTAAATGACGGGAAAAAAATAGTACAGAAGTACTAATGGGCCAAATTAAAGAAAAGAGCAGCCCTTACACTTCTATGGTTGATGAATTGATTACAGAATCACAACCAAAAAAAGATGTTAAAAAAAAAATATCAATATGCCTTTTATTGGCTGGTGCTCATGAGGCACAGCTGTGCGCACTTTCTGATACAACCAATTTCAACTGGTCATGTCAAGGTCAAGCTAATTTCAACGAGTCATGTGGCTAAAGCTAACCTGTTCCTGGAATCATTTGAAGTGAGCAAACTTACCAACTCAGCAAGGGAAGAAAGCAATGATTGCTGTTAGAGATGGCGCGCTTCATCGTGACCGACCTTCCTTCCTGGTGTTTTGCGTACATGGCGATGGCGAGCAGGAGCAGTACGAGCTTTACTGCGAAGCGGGCAGTTCCTTCCAGCTGTGCAAGATCTGCACGGAGAAGGACAAGGACACTCGCATCGAGCCGTGCGGACACCTGGCGTGCAGACGCTGCCTCGACAGCTGGCTGGTATCACAACACGACACAAGACACTACATTAGGTACGCCCGTCCGACATCCTGTTGACCTCCAGCAGAAATCGTCAGGCCACACGTGTCCTTACTGCCGCTGTGACATCGAAGGCACCGAGGCCGTCGACGTCGAACCCTACCGGCCCGAACACAAGAAGGAGGAGAAGAAGGAGGAGGAGGAGAGCGACGAAGACGACGACCACGAGGACATTGAACATGTGGTGAAGGAAATGGCCGCGCTGAGGAAGAAGGCACGTGCTTATGTTATTCGCACTCTTTATTATCGTTTTTCTACACACTTTTTGGACACGGTTATAAATAGGTGGGCGTGGCGGACTGGCAGAGGGGGTGTGGCTAAGCATGGGTGGGAGACTGACATGAAGCTGGAGAGCAAATTGCGAATATGTTGGCTTACGAGCCACTGCTTGGACTATTCTGTTGCGAGACAAATTTTGAAAAGTGAAAAAAAAAAATGGAACAACTGAGGTAGTTTGAAACCCTACCCCAACTTTTAATTATTACTTTGGAACCTTAACCATACTTTAAAACCTTACTTTGAAACCACATCCATAGCTTAATCGAACAGGACAAACTGTGAAACCCACAAATGAAAACCAAGAACCCTCGCAAGGTCGCCGTGACGCTTGCACCGAACTGCAAGCGGCCAACTTGACTCCAGATCCTGAAGTCACTTACTATGCCACACCCCTTAGAGGCACACATCCAACACACGACTACGACAGTAAAAGCAGCTCATTTGACAAAAGCTCCTGTGCTTTGTGCGCGACAGGAACCAGAGAGAAAGGTCGCTCAGCAATGAATGACGAGGACACTGAGGGGATTGGACGCCATTTTTCATTTGCGCTCCAACAGGTCAGTTAGCCTCTCACAACAAGAGAAATGATTAATTACTGAACAAGTCCTTTGAAATTCTCTTTGTGTGTGAACGCAGAGCTGATCCTCGAGTCTGGAACAGGATCAAGAAGACATCACGAGTTTTTGCTGTGTTCAAAAAAGCTTGTCTTTGAGACTATTTGCGATTCAACAGAACTTCTGTGCCCCACATAATATAATTAAATGTATTAAAATTAACATTTGTTTATGTAAAATGAGAGAATTTTTTTTTTTTTTAAAGATCAATTGTATGGACCCTTACTATTCGCGGGGGAAGCTGTATAATTGACACCAAATTGAAAACAAAATACATTTAACTTATTTTTTAAAACGATGATAAACATTCAATGAGTTTTCCACACAAAAAGTGGGAGGTATGCGAGGGTCCACTGTAATTATTATTAACTATTATAACGCAACTTGTACCTTCTGTTGGGCGCCGCGATGATGCCGATGGCGTTGAAAGTTCTGCTCCTCAATCCTGATGATGTCCTTACGTTCGTACATGTTGGATCCCTCCAAGGTGTTCCGTCGGCAGCATCCGGTTCATTGATTTGGTGTAGCATCCGCTTATTGACTTCTTTGTCCTTGAGAGGAGAGGGTGTTTTTATTTTTTATTTTTATTTTTTTACTTCATCTCGGCTCAGTCCAATTTAAACCCACTGAGGGTGACTAAGCAGGTTGTTGGAGTAGTTTGACACGCGGTAATCGCGTTCGTGAAATCACAATTAAGTCCGTCGTTACTTTTATGTATATATTTATTTACAAACGTTACTGATCCTCCAAGTGTTACACAGCAAAAAAAAATATTTTCAAAAATATCAACCAAACAACGTGCCGAACTCAGGCTAAAAATAAATACATTAATTAATAAACTAGCGAGGCAGGGGAGTAGTGCAATATTCTTCTTCTTCCCGTGTAGAAGCTAATTTCGCGGTTGGCAAATCAACATTTGGTGTATTACCGCCACCTACCGTACTGGAGTGGTACTGCACCGGTATATTAAAACAATGAATACAAATCATATCTTAGTCATTGATATTGTTTCCTTAAATAACAAATTAACTGATTTTAAATGTTGGTTGTTGAATCAGTTCCAAGAAGATTCTGATCAATGCTGAATCCCCGTGTTGATTTTCTTTAATATAAAAATGATCAGTTCCTTCTTTCCTTATCATAAGCTTTGCATTTCCATTAGCAGATGCCAAATAGTCTTAAGATGGTCACATACATCATATCTTCCAGGAGAGTACGTATATTCCTCTTTTGTCAAATGTGGAATTTCAACGCAGGATGACAAATCCGAAGACAAGTCAAATCAACTCACCTGCAAATTGAAGCGCTCAATGCAATAGTGACACCTGATGGTCAACTTGGTGACCTACATGTAAACACACAAAACGGCTCTTATAAATAACAAAAGGCAAATGTGCTTGGAAAAGTGAATAACTGTAAGCTTTGGATGATAACTTTAGCTAGCAAATATATATTTAGAAAAAGACAATTGGAAATGATGAAAGTCATGAAGAAAAGGAACTCTAGAGGAGAGGAAGCGATGGGCAAAACGATTAATTTTAGAGCGAGTGGCATCGATTTTAGCTTTTGTCTTTTAGTGCATTGTTACTGAGGAAAAGGGATTTGGATCAAATAGTTTGACACCCCCCAGTTGTCTGCCTGGTATGGCCCGGTGCAATTTGTTCATAAAAAAAAAACAATTTTAAGATTCAGTGGACTTGAATGTGATCTTAGCGCTAAGTGATTTTTTTTTTTTTTTTTTTGCAAAGCCTCTGACGTATCTCCCCCTTTTTTTCTGCAGTATGAAACCAATTTGAAGAGGACAAATGGAAAATGGACTCTGGAGAGCCTGCGTCACAAGCACAAAGTGTGAAATTAAAGTAAAGTCAATATTTTGTCAGCTGCCCAACTCCAACATTGTGCTTGTGAGTGAGCTGTTCTCATTTTTTTTTCTGAATTGTGACATAACAATACAGCAAATTTACACAATAACAATAAGTTTCTCTGCCCGTGACTTGGCAGCAAGGCTAGACAAGGATCCGCCACTTTCAAGCCATGCTCGGAGTACACTTTCGGGATGTTCAGGAGAATTACTGGTACGATATAAACACTGCAGTGGCGTGTGAAAACAACAATAAAATAATATATATCAAATATATACAATCAAACTTTGAAATAGCTGTAATAATAAAGAATAGCATATATGAATGGCTATAAAAAAATTGTCATCATGTTGTTGAGTTTGAGTTAGCTTTACAACAAAATCCAATCGTCACTGCGTCCAACATATTAAGATGAATTATTTCAGATGGCTTTTAATATGCCGAAAACCCGAGACGGATGAAGAAAAACATCACATTTGAATACGATTAAGAAAGCACATCTATTACCCGCTCATGCATTCGTGGCTGCGCGTCAAGCTAATGAAATTGAATAATTCATGGGCAGAAGATGCCAAGCGCTCTCTTCACAAGGAGCTGATAAACGACCGTCAAAGAACCACAAAGGTTTGCGACCAGTCAAGAGAAGAGAGTATGTTTGAAGAATGCTTTTATTTGTCACGTGGTCCGGCACTAAAGATGGAACACGAAGCGCTTGACTGATGATCACACATCACTTAGTAATTGGCCATGGTGGACTCCAGCCAGTCGTTGAAGATGCAGACCTGAGATAGAGATCGGATTGCGTTCGATCAGCGTGACTGACTTCGAGACGATTCGGGACAAGAATTGTTCCAGCAAGTTTGAAAAGTACCTTAGCGTAGACACCGGGGTGGTCCCTCTCGGCGCAGCCGTAACCCCAGGACACGACACCCTGAAGCTCACCGTTGCACACCACGGGGCCACCGGAGTCACCCTGACGGCACAAAGTTTCATGTTTAACACCAGCATTTTGATACAGTGTATCTTGTTTCCGTTGGCAAAAGTTACAGTTGTCTGCTTCGCTACGACAATCAGCGTAGAAGACTCATGGTTGAAAGCTGAGCCGGACAGATTAACCTTCCCGACACTTTAACTCGGGGAGTAAAGCGTTAACCCTCGGGAGTTAATCAGTCCTAGGGCACTTCAACCATCGGGAGTTAATCTGTCCTAGGACACTTAAACCCGGGAGTTAATATGTCCTACAACACTTTAACCCAGGGGTTAATCTGTCCTATCCTAGGGCACATTAACCCTCGGGAGTTAATTTGTCCTAGAATGCTTTAAAGCTAGGATGCTTTAAAGCGTGCTTTAAAGCATCCTAGGACAAATTAACTCCAGAGGGTTAAAGCGTCCTAGGACAGATTAACTCCATGGTTAAACCATCCTAGGACAAATTAACTCCCAAGGGTTAAAGTGTCCTAGGACAGATTAACTCCCAAGGGTTAAAGTGTCCTAGGACAGATTAACTCCCAGGTTAAAGTGTTTTAGGACAGATTAACCCTATGGTTAATCCATCCTAGGACAAATTAACTCCCAAGGGTTAAAGTGTCCTAGGACAGATTAACTCCCAAGGGTTAAAGTGTCCTAGGACAGATTAACTCCCAGGTTAAAGTGTTTTAGGACAGATTAACCCTATGGTTAATCCATCCTAGGACAAATTAACTCCCAAGGGTTAAAGTGTCCTAGGACAGATTAACTCCCAGGTTAAAGTGTTTTAGGACAGATTAACCCTATGGTTAATCCATCCTAGGACAAATTAACTCCCAAGGTTTAAAGTGTCCTAGGATAGATTAACCCCATGGTTAAAGCATCCTAGGACAAATTAACTCCCAAGGGTTAACGTGTCCTAGGACAGATTAACTCCCAAGGGTTTAAGTGTCCTAGGACAGATTATACCCCTCTAGGACAGATTAACCTCCTAATATTCAGCAATTAATTATCTGCTATATATTTTTTTTTTTCAAAAATATACTTTTTTCTACACTCCTTTAGTTTTACAGTTGTGTTATTGTTTCATTGTATGTTTCTAAAAATAAAAGGTAGGGTTAAGGTTAGGGGGGTTAATTTGTTTTATAGGGGTTTAATCTGTCCTAGGTATTTAACCCCTAGGTTAATCTGTCCTGTTACACCGGATCAGTATTTGACCATTGCACATCTTCAGGTGGCAAAGCAAAAGTGGAATTGCGGCTCACAAAAACTTAACACTTCAAATGAATTTAAAATACCTGGCAAGAGTCCTTGCCGCCCTCCAGGTATCCGGCGCAGAACATGGACTCGGTGATCATGCCGGGGTAGGAGTTCTCACAATCCCTGTCGGACAGGATGGGGAGGTCCAAGCACTGCAGCTTGTTCTTGTCGGCGGCTACGGAAAGTCAAAGTTAACAGCGGAAGCGGCAAACAAATGGCGACGTCCATCGCGACTTACTGGAGCTCATGGTGTTGCCCCATCCGGAGACTTTGCACATGGTGCCGGCGGGGGCGCAGCTGCTGGGCAGGGCCACGGGCTGCACGTACTGGTTGAGGGTGGCGGGTTCGCTCAGCTTGATCAGCATGACGTCATTGTTGATGTTGTACGAGCTGTAGCGGGGGTGGCGGATGACGCGGGACGAGCGGATGAACTGCTCCTTTCCCTCGGTGACCCTGATGTTGTGCTCGCCCAGACGCACCTCCACGCGGCTGCGCCACATTGCGGGCTCGTGTGAAAGTGGGCCCGCAGGAGTCAGGCACGTTCGTGAGATCTGTTACGGTACGTACGACTTGTAGCAGTGAGCGGCCGACACCACCCAGTTCTCGTTGACCAGGGAGCCTCCGCAGAAGTGGTAGCCCGAGTTGAGGGACACCTGATGGGGCTGCGAGTACGGCGTGCACTCGTAGCCGCCGACGATCTTGTCGTCCTCCGTGGCAACTGCAATCACACGTTGGGAGGAACGACGAAGGAAATGAATGCTCGCTTCAGTCTCTTCAACAAATACCAGCATTTTGACAACTTTCGTTCACTCTTCAGCGTCGTCTGCGTTGCTACATTTACGGCAAATCTGTTTGGTGAAAGCAGTCCTGTAGCAAACAAGTTCTCTTACTGCCCATTTAGGCAGCAAACGAGTCTAAACTTTATTTACTCTTAGCTCCTGCCAACATGACTCCATCACCTCGCTGCCAACGTCAGATTAATCGTGAGCTGACAGGAATTGAAAACAGACAAATCGATTTCTCATGTCAGTGATTTTGAAGCCGCGCAGCACTCACAGGCAGCTCCGATGAGCAGAACGAAGACAAGACACCTCATGGTCGCTAAGTGATCTTGTGGATGAGGCGACCTTACCTGAAAGCTCGCTTTTTAAGCGCCGCCGGGAGCGCCGCCCTCCTCCACGGTCCGTCCCCATTGGTCAGCAGAGAACCAATCGCCGCTGGAGGACGTTGGGGTGTTTGTAGGAATTTTTTGGTCCAGGCATCACCTTCTGTTGAGTGTTTCGTTTAATCCGTGGGACTCTAAAATTTGCCATGAAAGGCGAAGCAATCTGACAAAAATACAACTTCCAATTTATATGGCATTTTTACCTTTATTCTCTTAAATTGAGATTTTGTGGAATTCTAGCATTTTTCCTGTTCATAGATTTGCTCGAGTGCTTGTGGTGACATAACAGCATGTTGATTAGATATCTCGACATGTGGACGTTTCCCAGGATGTTCTACCTCAAGTGCACTTGACAATCTTAAAAAAACAAACGAGAACAAGGTCATTAAATAACTTTGCTAACACAACTCAGCGGAACACAGTTGGCCAAAATGTTGTGGGGCAATTTGTACAAGTAAAAAAAAAATTCAAATTTAAGAATGAAATCAGGTGGTGCATTGTGGGTATCGCCACACAATTCCATAAGATCCAAGACCAAGATATCGCGCCATCCTAACAACAAATGAAAAGGACTTTACAAACATGGACGTCGGAGCTGTGAACTAGCTTAGCGCTAGCTAGCAGGAGGCTAGTAGCAACGCAGTTAGAGTTAAAATGAGACCAAAGAAGAAGAAAAAAAAGGGGGGGGGGGTGTGGTGAAGGCTACACTTTGACACGTTTGAAAAGTAAATAATATAGCTTTATTATCTTTTTTTGATGAAGATAAAGAACTACTACATAAGCGCACTTCATCTACCATTTTGATCAAATTGGCGTTTTCATTTATTAAACTATGATGGCAGGTTTTTGTTGTTGACAAAAGTACGACGAGTTGCACATTTATTCAAGTTGATTCGGGACTCAACAAAACAAAGAATGAATGCACATTTCTGGTTACTTAGTTACGATACTTCACAAACACCAAATCATGTTTTATGTACAATCAGTGTGAATAGGTTAAACAAAAGAAAATCAACATAGAAAATAATTCTGTTCAGCTCTGCTATCTGAAGTGGCCAAATGTTTTTGAGCTGCTGTAGCCTTTCTAAAGACTTGAGGCTACAATCAACATGCGAGCTTGTGAACGCTCCATCTGCAGAAAACTTCCACTGCGCAGAGGCAAGGTCAGCGATGCAATTTTTTTGGGGGGGGGTGGAAACCCAGCTCAATCTAGATACAAATAAATTGTGACCCGCTGCGGCAAAAGGGTCTGCATGTCGCTAGGATTAATTTGAGATACGGACGATTTTAGACAGTTTGGACGTAATTTGTCAATTTTGAGATTTCTCCACAAATAGCTTCCTTGAGGTCTCTAGTTTTATTTTCCAGCAGCATAAAAGTTAAAATTGTAATAAAAGTGCATGGAAATAAGCAATTATTAGACAGTATGCGTCGTAACTAGGGAGTGTTTTTAGCCTAACTGCTACCCTGCTAGCTAGCGCTGCTCGCTAAACCCGTTTTTCTAGTATGATTATTTTCAACCTTCCAACATTAAAGTTGCTGTAACTGTCAATTTTTGAGGTACATCCATGTATTATATATCATTTTAAAGGGAATTATATGAACATCTCAATTTTTGATGTTTTTGGCACAAGAGGACACTTTTGCAAGTCAAACCCACAAATCTAAACTGGTGCCAACAAAAATGTGACGATTAGTGAGCGTGTTGTTCAGCAATATAAAAATTTGAGTTCTGCTTTGATCACGGACGTCTCAGCACTGCTCAGTCAGCTTCTTTTTTTTTTTGCGCAAAGACTTGCACATTTGGGCAATGATTGATTACCTTTGTGGGCGTGTCTAACAGAGAGGCAAGCCTTCCGATATAAAGCAGACCTGGGATGAAGTCCTTTCATCGACAGGATCACTTCGCAACCATGAGGTCTCTGGTCTTCGTTCTGCTCATTGGAGCTGCTTGTAAGTCAAACCTGGCAGAAATGGCATCACTAAGAAATGTGTTAGGTTAAACACTTTGTCGTTTTTCGCAGTTGCCACGGAGGACGACAAGATCGTCGGCGGCTACGAGTGCACGCCGTACTCGCAGCCCCATCAGGTGTCCCTCAACTCGGGCTACCACTTCTGCGGAGGCTCCCTGGTCAACGAGAACTGGGTGGTGTCGGCCGCTCACTGCTACAAGTCGTACGTACCGTAACAGATCTCACGAACGTGCCTGACTCCTGCGGGCCCACTTTCACACGAGCCCGCAATGTGGCGCAGCCGCGTGGAGGTGCGTCTGGGCGAGCACAACATCAGGGTCACCGAGGGAAAGGAGCAGTTCATCCGCTCGGCCCGCGTCATCCGCCACCCCCGCTACAGCTCGTACAACATCAACAATGACGTCATGCTGATCAAGCTGAGCGAACCCGCCACCCTCAACCAGTACGTGCAGCCCGTGGCCCTGCCCAGCAGCTGCGCCCCCGCCGGCACCATGTGCAAAGTCTCCGGATGGGGCAACACCATGAGCTCCAGTAAGTCGCGATGGACGTCGCCATTTGTTTGCCGCTTCCGCTGTTAACTTTGACTTTCCGTAGCCGCCGACAAGAACAAGCTGCAGTGCTTGGACCTCCCCATCCTGTCCGACAGGGACTGTGAGAACTCCTACCCCGGCATGATCACCGAGTCCATGTTCTGCGCCGGATACCTGGAGGGCGGCAAGGACTCCTGCCAGGTACCGAGCGCCGAAAGCAACTTCTCCAAATGGACTTCCCAGGTGGAGCGCTAACCGTTTTGTCTCTCCCTCGCCGCCGCCAGGGCGACTCCGGTGGCCCCGTGGTGTGCAACGGCGAGCTTCAGGGCGTCGTGTCTTGGGGCTACGGCTGCGCCGAGAGGGACCACCCTGGTGTCTACGCCAAGGTATGCCAACACCCTCCATTTTCTACAATACATTTGACTCTAAAAAGAGTCAATTTGGCCCCACTCTAAACAAAGTCAAATTTACACTTGCAAGAGAGTAAAATATTTTGTGTACAAGAGAACGTTTTTGGTCTTTTGGATATCAGCAAACAGTAGAAGTGGCAAAGGTCATCTTGCAAGATGAAGGTCATGAGTTTGTTTCGCAACACTTAATAAAATAAATTGTACTCAAAAAATGTCCTTTAAATACAATTTATATCTCTCTCTCTCTCTATATATGATTTCTTCCATGTTGATTTCTTTTCGATGCGATTGCACGTTGTTGTTCAAATGCTTTGAAAAAAATGATCCGCCATCCAGCGAGGTAATAAACGTGTCAATCCACAGGTGTGCCTTTTCAACGACTGGCTGGAGAGCACCATGTCCGGCAATTAAGTCCCATCCCGCGCCTCACCTGCTACATCTTTTGACCACCTGCGACGTGGCAGGATTTTCCCGCCAAAGCGCAGCAACTTCCCATCGCAATAAATAAAAACCAAACCTTTGACTTCCATACGTTTTTGTTGTGTGACATCCCAGCTGCACTCCGTCACTGAAAACAGCCTAAAACTCTTGCGAAACTAATATTGATCGTCAATCGGTAAGGTCAATCTTAACACGTATCGGGTGCCAAGTCAAGGTTAGAAAGCTGTTTACAACTAAAGTGATCTTTTTTTTTTTTTTGTGGGCCAAACCAAAACTGCTCTATTTCTATGAAAGTATGACTTTGAAACGAGTACGGAGAAGTTTTCCCATCAGCGCCATGCCAGGAGTTTTATTAGTCTGCAGAGCCCGAGGTAAGACTTAATAGTTGGCGGTCAATAAAAAGCCTCATAAAGAACCGTTCAATTGGAACCCGGCCAAAAGGGCTTTGAAGCTGGGGTTGTTCATCTGAAACTAAAAAATGAGACTTTGGAAAATAACACTGGCACAAATACTCAGCCCGGGCATTTTGACTTGGATACGTCGCGTACTTCTACCACTGATATTGGTTCACTTTGCGATTTAGATATTGTAAATGGGTTAACATGACTTGGGTTAAATGGGGGGAAATTATAATTCAAAAGCACCACATCAGCCCAGAAGCCCGGTGGGCCAGATGGCCAGTCCAGCCCTGCGTGCACAGGACATATAATGATAAACAACACAGATATTCATTTACTAGAATATAGATTGAAAAAAAAAAAAAAAAGACGACGACAATCCGTGCATTTCAAAAGGTTCAGCAGTGTCCTCAGCTTGAATTAGCACATTATCGAAACAGAAAGCAAAAGGAGAGATTTGAATGAAGTGTTTGTGAAAAGAGACAAAGATGGTAAAACTAAAGGAAAGATGGATGATGAAAGGAAGCAAGTTTTTATCATGTATGTCGTACTCCAATGTTGGAAGAGCCCAACTGGGGACTGCGAGTCGAGAATTACAATCAGCTGCAACCTTCTAACGATGTTTGAATGCACTGTCACTGTCAAATAAAGATTTATTGCTATTATCAAGAGAAGGAAATCTGTGAAAGGGATCAATTATGGAAGGAGTGAAAGAATGGAGGATGTAAGGAAAGCTCTTATGATCACTTTTGAGACTCCGCAAGGTCAACACAAACTACATTCGGTCATGAAATTTTAACAATGGCCTTGACAACCTCATTTGAAGACTTTACACTTGTTTAAAACCTTAACCCTGTTTTGTAACTCACTACAATATGGAAGCACATTTACGGAAGCTAGCGTCCATATTTATACCCCCCCCCCCCCCCCCCGCTTTTCAGAATATTTTTTTAATGACAGAAAGAAATATATATATTTTTTTTAAATCAGAAAACAAGTATTCAGAAAACCAGAAATATTTTTTTTTCAATAAAACAGACTTTTTGTTCAATTACGCAGAACAAAAAACAAACAAAAATAAGTCACCCCCCCAAAAAAACATTTCGAAAACATCACATATAAAGCGTATTTTCAAGTTATTAGATTAAACTGTCTTTAAAATGTATTGTGGTAAATAAGTGTACAGATAATATACGTCCATAAATAACGAAGTTGCCAACAAGCACCGCTATGCGCAAATTAGGCGGAACCATTGAGCCATTGTTTTTGTTCCCCACACGGACAACTTTAGTCGGCGCACCGTCAATGTCATGTAAACTTCACCACCTTTTTCCTTGTTTTACTGACCTCGGCTTTCAATTGAACACGAATTATCGTACGATTTAATCATAAGGGTGTTTTAATAGTTTCCTTCAAAAGCGTCTTTCCCGTGTAGGCATTTTGGTGTCGTTTTGTCGTGTGCGAAAGCGAAAGCGAGGCGACAAGATGCGTTTGACGCTGCAAGCGTTGATCTACCACGGCCGAGTGGGCCGGAAAATGGGTCTCGGTCCCAAGTCTCGCCTGGACATGCTGCGGAACATCCTGACCGGACTGGTGCGACATGAGCGGATCGAAACCATCGCGGCCCGGGCAGATGAAGTCCGCTTCTACGCCGAGAAGGTAGCGAGCGAGCTAGTCAGCTAAGCGAGCTAACGCACTCGTGTAGTACAGAGTGTAGACAACACTTGAGTTCAAAGTCCTTACTTTTGCAAACAAATTAAGTCCATAATAATAACTAGCATGTTACTAGTAGTGCACTAGTTGACATCTGTATGCTACTAGAAGCCTGGTATTTGTGACAATGTTACATCCTAGTAGTGTCATTGTACACATTACATTACTACGCTACAAAAGTACGAACTTTTTAAAATATGCACAACGATATCTTTACAGTTAAACGTTTTTTTTCTGTGTTGAATGCACACGTATTACAAAATTAAAATAAAGACTAGGAAAAAATATTTTCAAAAAAATATATATAATAAAATGCGTTAGTAGTAGTGATAATTAAAAAAACAACAAAAAAAACTAAATATTTTTATTTATTTATGAAAACATATTTTATATAAATAGATGAGAAACAATTTTGCAAATGGAATTACAAATTTAAGTTTACATGTACAGAAACAAATTCAGTCAGTTGAAATATGAATGTAATTGGAAATAAAATAAAAAAATCTAGGATTAAGAAATGTATTCAGTATTGGATTTTTTTTTAAATGTAAATACAAAAATATTAAGAAAAAAAATGCATGCAATATTGAACAACAATTATAATTTATTTCAATGGAATATATTATGATGAAGTTTCTAAGTGTGTGTCGTTTATCGTAGCTGATCGACTACGGAAAGAAAGGTGCCACCGACGAGAAGGCGATGAAGATGGCAACTTTTTGGTTAACGGTACGAGTACACATTCGTTACTTCTTCTTTTTAAATTGATTCAAGCTTGTTCACAGAACAAATTAAACTCAAGTCTTGTTTGTGACATTTGGCCCATGGCAGGAGAAGGACCTGATCCCAAAGCTGTTCGAGGTGCTGGCCCCGCGCTTCGAGCGCCAGTCGGAGGGCTACACGCGAATGGCCCGCCTGCCCAACCGGAACAACCTGGACCGGGCCCAGATGGCCGTGCTGGAGTACAGAGGAAACCCTTTCCCGCCGCTCTACCCGGTCAAGAAACAAAACCCGCTCACCCTCGTCAACCAGCTGCTTGCTGCATACCGGGAGGACAAGGCCAACTCGCCAGTCAAGGCGTGAAAGCAGAGGACTAATAAATATTGCGGACTAGTTGTTGTTTTTTTAAACTTGTTTCTTGGGGGGAGTCCTGTTGATTAACAGATGTTTGTGTTTATAATTTAAATAAAAAACGCAAGTGTAAAAACAAATACAACCTCACTTATTCATTATACGAAGATTTTAGTATGTGGCAACATGAAAGGTGAGCAAGCTAAAGAAGCAAAAAAAAGTGCAGTAACTTCATTTGAACTCGAGATGGCGCCAGAACGAACCATATTTTATTTTCCTTTTTTTCCTCCCAAGTTAACGCTGTCGAAGTCTGAATAGTCACATTAACCAAATATTGTTTTACTAACAAAACAAAAAATGATATAGTATTTTTTTTTTATACAAACATTGCATTTGCTTTTTTTCTGTCCCTTCATGGCAACAGTTAAATAATTCACAAACACATACATGAGACCTGTAATAAAACATGTTTTAATTATTATTTTGGCAAAAAGTGTATCATATCTACAGCATATTTGACACCATTAAAAAGCATTTGAACAATGCTTCCTTCAGTGCTGTGTGCTCTTAACCAGAGGAGTTAAAAAAAAAAAGTTCTCTGTCATGCGTACATAATTCATCACCTGGTACGGTTCAACCTTCCACCTGTGTGTGCGTGTGTGTTTAAATGCAGAAGCGGCGATCCGGTGTCGTACTCGTGTCCACAGAACAAAAGGACAATATACATTAGACGTCATCAAATACAAGCACAATACAACAATTCATTCAAGTATTGCTCTGTACTCAACTCTCACATTGCGTAAAAAAAATTAAAAAAAAAAGCAATACAGTGTTTGCCCCATTCATCGTTTGTGTCCCGCAATATAAGCAAGAACAAATTTACAGTTGCCCGTCGGGGATGCAAAATCCGTGTGTGTGTAAAGTAGCAGTTATTGAAAGGTTTGGAATTGCTGTAATATCAACACTTTAAGCCAGCAGACGTTTGTTAAACAAAAAGATGTTTGAACATTTTGGCATTTCAATACAATGTTATTTTGTTTTACGTCTGTTTTACAGTTTTGGTCAACTGAGAGTTTAGAGTTTGAAGCAAACACGCTTGCCTCTTATTTGGAGACTTTGAAAAGTGTTGTGAAGGCACGTTAACACTGTATTTTGAAAATTTGATGACAGAAAAGGTATAAATGACTCCAAAACGTACGTGGATGTTACATTGACATACCGTACCAAAAATTAATTAACATTTCTTGGCTAAAAATCGATATCGTCCGGTGGGTTTTCGGTTTTAAGACAAAAAAAAAAAAAAAAGGCTGCGCTTGACCTTGACTAGTTTCGGCGACGACTGCCGCCTTCCTCAGAAGCTGACGTTCATGGGCGGAGCCGGCGTGGCGGAGCTGTCATGTGACGCTGCACGCCGACAGGAACGTCAGCTGATAAGACGCGTCACGACTGTCAGCTTCTGAGTCGTCGCCGAAACTAGTCAAGGTTAAGCACAACCTTTTTTTGTCTTAAAAAAGAAAAAAACACAGGACGATCCATTTTCTTTTCCCACACACCGTTTCTTTTCTTTTTCTTTAAATAATATATATATATATTTTTAAAGAGTAGCTGGTGGTACAATCGACACCACACCAGGGTCGTATTTACATGTGTACACTTTAGCATATGTCGAACAACATAGTAACAAGGTGACATCATCACAAATAAACAAGACCAGGAACATTAAAGTGCTCCATGCAGGACACACAAAATGTACACTTGTTGCTTTTCTACACACTGTAGGAGGAGGAGGAGGAGGAGGAGGAGGAGGAGGAGGAGGAGGAGGAGGAGTGGTTTGACGTTAAACCAGAAATTCAAACGTTGGCACAGTTTGAACACTCGGGTGCAAAAAGGGTTGCTTTTCTTCAGATGGAGCGAGCCCCTCCGCGGAGTTAGCCGTCTCATGCTAAATACATTCAAAATACTTTTTTTTTTTTTAATGTGCACTTAAAATGACATCCTCAAGGCTGTACACGTTAAACTTTTGTTTCTTATTTGTCTTTTTAACCGAATTTGACTCCCAAAAGGATTTCATTGGAGCTCACTGACTTGGATGCTACGCTACAGGTGGCTAAGTAGCATTAGCGGTCGTGACAGAATTCAGACAATTTACGCACAAAAAAACATCCATGTGGATTTTCGGGGGGAGTTACCTTAATATACAATCTTTTCGTTAGGAATTAGTGGACGCTTGGGTGTAAAACGACATTTTGTTAGCTCATGTTAGCAAGATGGTAAGAAATGCGATTTGGTTAGTATGTGTTTTGATCTTTTACCGACTGACAGTTTGGATAAAAAGATGTTAAAAAGGCGACATTTTGTGCGAAAAAAAACCTGAACATTTATGACAATGAAGAGAACTAAAAATAAATATTCATATCTTTCTTATGACAAACTCAATATATGAGAAGTTGTCATATTACGTAAATGAAATATTAATTCCCCAAGAAGAAAGTTGTTATATTATCAGAAAGTCAAGATTTTACATGAAAAGTCTTCAATTTATGATATTAAATTGAGTAGTTGTCATTTTACATTTGCCAACTTCAATCAAACTTCGCCAATATAAAAAGCAATTTCTTTTTTTTTAATATTGTGAGCCAAACTTGATTAGAACACTGAAGCATATTGTGTATTATTATTATCATTATTTTAAAGGTTCATGTCTAATACACACCATAAGCTCATAATAATGAATATTCAAAATGTCTTTATGGACGGGAAATACAACACAAACATGCCTGTTTTTTTGTTTTTGTTTTGTTTTTTACAAATACCATAAGTGTTTACCATTTATCACTAATCTGGAATAACCAGTTATGATGAAGGCGAAAAACGATCCTGTGAAGTTGTACCTTGACTTCATGTTCAACTTTTGAGATTTTTTTTCTTTGTACAGAACAAATTCATCTCAGTCTTGCTACCAAATGTAGAAATGAAAAAAACAAACATAACAAAATAATAAATACCGGTAGTCGTAATATGATGGCATGATTTTTGATGGTCGAGAGTAGAATTTGAATATTAATAATGTGGAAAATAAAAATAAGAACAAGTGGGAGCTCTTTTAAACTATTTACAATCACGAAGAAAAAAGATATGTGGGATTTTGTCCGTTTTTTTTTTCTCCGCGTGGTGCTCGGAGGTCCTTCTAATAGTCAAATATTTATTGCTTCTCTGGTAACAAGCGCTTTCGTGTGCTCCTGCCATAAAGTCTTGATTTTGTACTCACTGCGTCCTCCCGTTTTCACGCCTTGGATCCGAAGCCGCCGCCGCCTCCTCCGATGCCGCCGCCTCCGATGCCGCCGCCTCCTCCGATGCCGCCGCCCTGCATGCTGAAGTACTCGGTGAACGACGGGAGCCGTACGGGGATCGGGGGCGAGCGCACGGCGGCGGTGGCCGGCCGTGGCGGGATGCGGGGCGGGAGCGGCGGCAAAATGGACGGCAGGTCGTCCACGGCGGGCGAGGTGGTGGTGATGATCTTCTGCTCGCTGTTCCTCGGCACGTCGGGGACTTTCCGCGGCACCGTTTCTTCCACCGTCTTGACGGGATCCTGCAGGGGAGCATCCGGAAGGCATTTTAGCCACAAATGTTGCACATTTGGGGAGAAAAAAATCTGAATTTCACCAGAAAAAGTTGCAATTTTATAAGAATTTATGTAGTGAAGTTTTAAAGGGGAAGTCAAGTTAAAAAAAATGCCTTTAACGATATATACATTTTGGGAGAGAGAGAGAGAGAGAGGGAAATAGTGAGCGAGAGAGAGAGAGAGAGAGAGAGAAATAGGGAAATAGTGAGAGGGAGAGAGGGCGAAAGAGAGAGATGGAGATAGTGAGAGAGAGGGAAATAGGGAGAGGAGAAAGAGAAATAGTGAGAGAGAGGGAAATAGTGAGAGAGAGAGAGATATGCGAGAGAGAGAGAGAGGGAAATAGTGAGCGAGAGAGAGAGAGAGAGAAATAGGGAAATAGTGAGAGGGAGAGAGGGCGAAAGAGAGAGATGGAGATAGTGAGAGAGAGGGAAATAGGGAGAGGAGAAAAAGAGAGAAATAGCGAGAGAGAGGGAAATAGTGAGAGAGATATATGCGAGAGATAGAGAGAGAGAGAGAGGGAAATAGTGAGCGAGAGAGAGAGAGAGAGAGAGAAATAGGGAAATAGTGAGAGGGAGAGAGGGCGAAAGAGAGAGATGGAGATAGTGAGAGAGAGGGAAATAGGGAGAGGAGAAAGAGAAATAGCGAGAGAGAGGGAAATAGTGAGAGAGAGAGATATGCGAGAGAGAGAGAGAGGGAAATAGTGAGCGAGAGAGAGAGAGAGAGAGAGAAATAGGGAAATAGTGAGAGGGAGAGGGCGAAAGAGAGAGATGGAGATAGTGAGAGAGAGGGAAATAGGGAGAGGAGAAAGAGAGAGAGGGGGAAATAGTGAGAGAGAGAGATATATATATATGCGAGAGAGAGAGAGAGAGAGAGAGAGAGAGAGAGAGAGAGAGGGGGCGAAAGAGAGAGAGAGAGGGAGGGAGAGAGCGAGAAAGAGAGAGGGGGTGAAAGAGAGAGAGGGCAAAAGAGAGAGAGATAGAGAGCGAGAGAGATGAAAAAGTAAAATTTTATTAAAGTGTCACGCCAAGAGAAAGTGTAAAAGGAAAAAAAAGTCATAATTTTCCACTTTGAACTTCCTCAAGGGGAAAAAAGAATAAGATGAAAAGACGACTTGTATAAAAAAAAGCGTCCTTGGGGGTCCCGCGGTAGAGACGTTCGGTCCCCCGACTCACCGACTGGATGGAGAAGAGTTCGGTGAAGTTGGGCTGCGAGTCTCCCAGGAAAGATCCGTTCCCGTAAGCGTGATGCGGGAAGCTCTCGCCGCCGCCGCCGCCGCCGCCGCCGCCCTCGCCCCCTTTGGGACTGGACAGCAGGATCCCGATCTGAGACGTGCGCACGTGGTACGGGAAGTTCTTGTTGGCCGCCGACGGTCGCGTTATCACCTGAGAAGACAAAAGAAAAAAAGAGCTCGGGTAATAAGCAAGTATATATTGGGGGGAGGGCCTTCATTTTAGGAATAAAACAAAACAACATGACATGAATGGTTCTTACAATTGATGTTCACAGTTGAAACGGCTTAGTTGGTGCTGCTGTTTTGGTTAGCAACAGAGTCCAAATGGGCTAAGCAGTTAAATCTGCCATGAGTGAATTAATTACCATTATAACCCACCATTTTTTGGAGCGAGGTACTTGTGATAAAAGCCTTCTATTTTTTTTTTATGGAAAGAGTCCACACTTGAGACTGGTTACGTAGCTACTGCTGTTTTGGCTCGCAACAGAGTCCAAATGGGCTTGGCAGTCAACTCTTTAATGTTAGTGTGTGAACAAGGCAATTTATTGTTAACCAATGTGAATTAGGGAGGCATGTGTTTGAGGGAGGCATTTATTGGACATCCGTGGATTATAGGAGGTGCTGCTAATTTGGTTTGCAACAAATCATCCTTGATGTCTATGTGAGCGAGATCATTGCTAACCGACAGGAAAAGGGAGGTCTCTATTTGAGGGAAGTTCCTATTTCAACAAATGCTGAATTTGTGTGAGTCCGGTTCCGGAATCTGCCTTTGTTTTGGTTAGCAACAGACTCCAAATGGCCTCCACGTGGAAATGAGATCATCAGTTAACACCCGAAAGGGAAAAAGGGAGTCGTGGATGTGAGGGGGGCGTTTATTGATCCGTGCGTCAAGGGTACAAACCAGGAAGACGATGTGGGCGTAGAGGTGGATGCCGAGCTGAATGCCGTTGACGATCTTCTCCCGAGCCCAACGCGGGATACCAAAGTTGGCGATGAGAGCCATCACTGGCACGGCAAAGAACCTTCAAGAAAAAAAAAAAGGGAGACAGAGACGGACCATACAGAGAATCAAAATGCAATCTTGCTCATGTGAAGAAAAAAATGAAACAAGTTATTTTTCCGGTACAGGGAGAGCCATCAAGTCCCACATGCTAAAGCAGAAATATACAAAAACATTATAAGAGAAAAAATGTGTCTATAGCACCGGAATCTGACTTTTGGATTCAAGTTTGTGAAAACGCATTTAAAATGACGAAACACACAAATTTACAACTTATCCAATATAAAATGATTCACAGAACATACATTACTCAATATATGATGAAGAAAATGGGACTCTCAGACTCCGCCATTTGTCTCCAATGCTTACAAAACACTACAGACACTTATGTTCATGCTTTATGGTTATGTACTCCGGTTATGTATTTCTGGACTAAAGTCTTAGAAAAACTTTCCGCTATTTTGGACTGTAGGATACCTTTATCTCCAAACTTGTGTTTGCTAGGTGACCTAACAACAACTGATTTACCACATAAACAATTTCAATCTACACTTGTAGCCCTTACTATCGCTAAAAAAACAATTCTTGTTAACTGGAAAAATAAACAAACTCTGAATATCGACCAATGGTCTAACCTCCTCATAAATCACATTTTAATGGGAAAAATATCTGCCTCAAATAAAAACCAAATATCAAAATTTATAGAAACATGGTCTACGTATATCGAATTTTTTAACCTAATTCCGGTTACTTAATTCTGTCTGTTGGCGAGAGCGACCACATCGTGATAACTTACATTGATGTTTCTGCATCTGGCAATTTATTATTATATTATATTATTAGTATGGGATTTTTTTTAATGGGCTTTAGGTGAACTGATGAATACACACACGCACATACACATACTCACCCAAATACAAAAAATATATATATATATGTATATATATATATTTGAGAAAAAAAAAATATATATTTTTTTTTTTTTTTAAAAAGGAGAGCAATGATGATGTCAAATCGAATGAACAATACTGAGCTCTCCTTAGAGAGAAAAAAATAAATAAAAAAATAAGAGAAAAAATGAAAATGAAAATGCTAATTTGAGCAAACTTGAAAGGATTGCGTTTCTACTTGTAGGGCTTTTTTCTTCTCGCAATAAAAAGGAGCAGACAAAAAATATATATTTTGTTAAAAAGTCATTTCCAACTTTGGTCAGTTGCTTAACTTTAGTCAAAAACATCAAAACAACTTTTTTCCCCATGCCACTTCCGTGAATTGTAAAATCATAAAAAAATATTAAAATATAAACATGTTTTTTTTTAAACACGAATAAGGTATAATTCTTTACAGCAGTTTTGAATGACTTTTTTTTTTAAAAAATAATTTCTAATTGTTATTATTGTTTATTATAATATGTGCTGAATATTTAAACTATTTTATTTTTAACAAAAATAAAACAACTTTCACAAGATTATAATAATATTAAATCACAATTGCATTTTTAAAAACGTAAGCAGAATTAATGTCAATAAAAAATGACACTAAAAAATGCAATTTTAAAAATAAACTAATTAGAATTGGTATGCTTCGATTCTTTATTTACAATAGTTTGCCCTTTTTCATACTCTTATTCTGACATGTTTGGAAAAAAAACCTATTGTACATTCAATCATTGTTCTTTTTCCTAGTCAACACTGCTTTACGTAAATGTTACTCAAAACATTACCTGTGCACTGCGGTGAAATGTTTGTCTTTTATTCAGTATTTCGATGACAACAGATTATTTTTATCCACGTACAGAGCAGGCAATTTAAAACAACTTGAAATCCTCTTGACAATTCAAGTACATTTCCTCAGAAAGGCATGAATAATTCAAAGAAAAGATTCTTGCTGCTGATGAATGGGGGGCGAGGGATGGAGCAGGTGGGGTGGGTGGGGGGGGGGGGTATGTAATCCCCCGGTGGGCCGAGGACTCACCATAGCGTGTAGGTTGTGAAGAAGGGCACGTAGAAGGGCTGCTTTTCGGGGTAGTGCTTGAGCGAGACCAGCACGGCGTAGCAGAACCACACGTAGGCCAAAAGCTGCAGGCCCATCAGCCCGTAGCCCGCCGGGCTGTCGTAGGCGTACAGAACCTCGCCGGGGTCAAAAAACTGAAAACAAGTCCAATCGACATCACTTGGTTTCAGGGCTGGACCGGCCATCTGGCATGCAGGGCAGATCCCCGGTAGGCCGGGGTCTCTTCTGGGGCCGATGTGGCGCTATTCAATTATTCTTTTCCCCCATCTTACCCCCAGAGACCCGCCCACAATTTGGAGGGAGCAGCCCATTAACCGCAAACTGAACCAATAAACATCAGTGGTAGAGCTACGTGGAAGCCAAGGGTGGTCAGGAATTGGGTCTACAGGTCAAAATGGCAGGGGCCATTATTTGTGCCAGTCCAGCCCTGCTTGGTTTTATAAACACACGGCCACCATGTAGCTCCGCCCCTGCATCGGCAGAGATATGGACATAAAGGTTGGTGAATAACGATGGCATTTCCTGACATGAAGCAATGTTAAGATTGGGGGTGTCAGGTGATTACAATTTTTAATAGTAATTAATCGCATGACTTCAATAGTTAACTCGTGATTAATTGTAAATTTGATATCTGATCTAAATGTACAATAAAAAAAAAATGCATTCTCTTGTTAACATAAAAGTGGGGGGAAAATGTTAAATAGAAATATGGCTGCATCTTTTAGTCATTGAGAGAGTAATTTCATAATAATTCATGAAATTGAGTTAAAATTAAAAAGATGAACTGTAAAAAAAAAAAAAAAAAGTGATATTGATTTGTGTTGAGGTCATTTTTCTGCCACTAGATGGCAAAATTGCATTTGTAAGACGTTGGTGACAGCGCAGTGCATTTTTCTTTTCACATTAAGAGCTATCTAATCTTTAACATGAAGTAACTCAAATTGTAAAATACAACTTGACCCCAGTCTCCACAAAAATATGCTTTATTACTGCTAAATTTTCCCGTGGACGTGCCTGCTACGTTGTGACTGGAATTCCTCAATGAAGGCTTTCCAAGTAAGGGGCGACCATTAATCGCGCATCACGAGTGGAGTTAAAGGAACTTTAAACAAACTCAAAATGAACGCACTAATTTCGACACCCTTGGTTAGGATATTTTACGCTCACGTTTGGCATTTGTGACGCTGGGCACATTTGTTGGCGACGTCGCCACCTTCCTCCTCGCTGTCCTCGCACGCTCATCTCGGTCGCGGGCCGCCAGCAGATTGCATTTCACGGTCCGGCGGACGCCCGGCGTGACCGAGTTATAATGCGGCTGGTCTCCGAGGACGGCGTCGTGAAAAAGTCTGTCGTCCCATCGAGCGAAGCCCGTTGAGTTGTGAACGTAACCCAGCCGGGTTTATTTTTAGCGGGCGCTCCCTCGAGTGTGAAGCTCTTCCTTTTTATTTAGTTGGACGGACGGACGGACGGACGGACGGAGGGACGGCAGGGCTGCTTATCTGCACCAAGCAGGATGTTATTAATTCATCAGATGCTGAACTTCACAGCGAGGGGAATGTTCACGCTGGAAAAGCGGAGACGAGCCGCCGCATAATGAATGAGGGTGACGATGTCACAGCAGGCGCGCCGGGGAACTCTGCAGTGTGTCTGCACGGCAATGAGGCGACTGCTCGCCCCCATTTGGGACACTTGAAGGAAAATGAACCCATTTCCTCAAATACACGGCCAACTTGACTTCGGACTTTAAATTGTTCTGCGAGCCGAGTGGAAACTCAATTTACTTTGATGTGAAAATCCATTTTCCAGATTAACATGAATTGAAATGAATGAATTGATCCATCCCAGCTAGAATTGTTTTGTTACAGCCAACTTTACAACAAGCAGCAGATAATAAACACTATTTTGTCATTTCCAGTCGATGTTTCAATGTAAAATAGAGTGGCACGTCGTTTATGTCATCAAATCACATTATTTTACATAGTCCAGTAGCTTAATGCTAACACATAATGTAAAACGCCATTGACTGGCTAATCAAAGTAGCGTCGATGTCGTAGCAATGAATACTCAGACAATGTCATCATTCCCTGCAAAAACAATTCTTCATGTATGTCTGTATTATGCCAAAACGGTTAAATTATTTACATTCTATTTGATCACTTTTACCGTTTACAAAAAAAGGCATCACAGTGCTAGTGGTTAAAACGTCTTTCTCGCAGTTTTAAGGTTCTCAATTTCAATTTCTAAAAAAATTGTTTATATTAGGGATGTCAGGCGATTAAAATTTTTAATCGTAATTAATCGCATCAATTGAATAGTTAACTCCCGATTAATTGCAAGTTTTTATACTCTTGTTAACATAAAAGTGGGGAATTTTTTTTTAAATTAATATAAATATGGCTGCATCTTTTAGTAATTGATATAGTATTCATAAAATTGTGTTAAAATTAAAAAGATGTACTGCACTGTAAAAAACGAGTGTGATATTGATTTGTGTTGAGATCATTTTTCTGCCACTAGATGGCATAATTGCATTTGTAAGATGGTGACAGTTCAGTGCATTTTTCTTGTCATGCATTCCGAGTAAGGGGCGATCCTGCAAAGGGTTAGGGTTTAACTCAAACTTTAAATTAACTCAAAATTAACACACTCATTTTGACACCCCAATTTTATATCAATAAAAGCTTACAAGAAATGTCCCAACATCTCCAGTGGAGTGAGTACCCTAAAACCTGTAATTTAAAGTAAAAATCACAAAATGATCGAAAAGCGCGTGAGATGACGCACTCGTGTCGGGTTTGACGATGTGGACGGCGGTGAATGATGGCCCAGGTGTGTGCGCGCGTGCGCGTACCTCGGCCTCGTAGATGAAGAGGATGACGTAGGTGATGGTGTAGACGGTCATGTAGATGCTCAGCTTCACCGAGCCGCTGTGGCTGATCCTTGCCCTGATGGAGAGTCAAAGTTCGGCCATCGGTTGGACGGAAGACAGAAGAGACATTGACGTGTTTGACATGTTGAGGGCGGGACAAGGAGGCATCAAAACGACATGGAGATTTTTTTTTTTTTCCAGAGGACGGCCGAGCTCACATTTGAACTCTTTGAATAATAAATGCAAGCTCCGTTTCCTTAAAGAAATACTCAACTTCACTTACAGCCTTGTAAATATTACAAGAGCAAAGTGTAGGAGGAGCACCGTCTCCTGTTCTCATAGACTTCTGGGTAAGAGAGATTTGATCCGAAAGGAGACTAAGGGCAAGATGGAGGACGGCGAAGATTGTGGAGCAGTCTTAGCGTCAGAGGTGGATAGTGACGCACTACATGTACTCAGTTACTTTTATTTAAGTCATTTCTTGGATAAATTGTATTTGTCAGAGTCGTTTTATTTGCTGCCTGCACAGTTCAGTCAATGGCAATGAATGAATTTCATTCAACACACTTTTTACTTTGACTTGAGCATTTCTGTCACATCAAACAGGGCCATGCAGTCACATGACCACAAAGTCTCCCACAGAGGCAACATTTTCAAAGTGACTTCTTTTCGGGGGAACACAAACGCACACAAAAACAATTTAAATCAGAAAATCGTTTTAGGTTTCAAAAGTTGGGAGTGCACTGAATCAAAGTGAATCGTTCCATTTTAAAATGAAGCGCCCTTGAATCGTAATGGAGCCCCGTGTATCGAGCTACGCATCAAGTCGGCTTTTATTGGAGAGATGCGCACACACACACACACACACACACAAAATAAAATTGCAGTCCCACCTAGTGACGGTGAAACCTTTGCCCAGTAGTATGAGCATAAGCAGGAACACCAGGAAACTGAGTGAGAAGAGTAATTTCCCTGGAGAGACACAAAGAGGAGACACCAGAGTAATAAGGAAAGAGGAACCAGTCAACTGCGCGCACACACACACACACACACACACACACCCACACACACACACACACACACACACACACACAATTATTAGAGCCTTTTCAACTCGCAAGAAGGTTACCCCACGGAACGAGGAGCATGGTCTTAAAACTTTCATATCCAGGAACCATAAGTGCCGATATGGTCAAAATGTTTTGGGACCCGTGACAATTGGCCAAGAGGAAATGAGCTACAACACCTTATGCTCTTCTACGGAGACTTTTTGACACGATTTCAGAGCCGTCTGTGGGAATTTTTGTCCATTCGTCATCAAAATCCTATTTTCGAGCACGCGGGGAAGACAGAACCCACCGAGGATTTTCAGGCTGCCGTTGCCGACGCCATCGCGAGCGTAGAGGCCCCAGTAGACGCAGTGGAACAGCAAGCTGAGCACTGCAGATGGGAAAGAGAATTACATTGTGAGAGACCAAGACACGGAAGAGGAGAGAGCAAAGATGTAGAAATGTGTGGTGGCAAGTCGACGAATATGGGCAGACCTACAACATATGGATTTTTATTGGGGGCAGGAAAAAATAATGATTACCGATTAATCAGTGGATACCAAAGACTATAAAAATGGGACCCATTGCCTCCCTGCTTGACACTCAGTATAAAGGGTTGGAATTGGGGGGTTCGATCACCGTGTGATTCCCGAGCGCAATCATTGCTGCTCACCGCTCCCTCGGGGGGACGGGTCAAATGCGGAGAACGAATTTCGCCCCCACTTAGTTGGGTGTGACAGTCAGTGGAATTTATCTTATCTTTATGAATAAAAATAAATAAATGACAGTTTCTCCAGGGCCATTATGACAGAGCCTGTAAAAAAAAAATGTGTTCAACTACTTTTAGCAACAAAAAAAAATCACTTTCAACATCTCAATGTTACGAAGAAAGAAGACAATTTGCAGTCACACAACCTGTCCAAGAGACATAAAAAAAACAATGAAAATAAAATAAAAAATAGACCGGGTAGTCACCTTTTACAGCGCCCTGTTTTCACAGATAAAAAGAAAAACAAAAGGCAGGAGGAAGTAAAAAAAAAAAAACAGACTGAGGGCCTGTAAGAGGAGCACAGTATGGATTTGGGAAAAAAAAACCTCAGCTAACAGGTTCACATTAAAAGGATACTTGACTCATTGAGACATTTTCAGCAGTAAAAAGTTTGTCCAGAATTTATTTGATACCTTCATTATTTTTCACGTCCAATACCTTTCAAAACAAATTTTTCCACTTGCTGTCGACTGAAGATGACATCACCTGTGCTGAGGAAGTTGGTAACAACCAATCATGGCTCACCTGTTTTCTGGGTTTGGTCAGCAAACTATTCACTTTTTACTGCTGAAAACGTCTCCATGAGTCAAGAAACCCTTCAATACTCGACATGCAGACTAGCACAGGGGGGAATATTACAGCCCTCCTGTAGAGGGCGCCACCACATCCCATCTGCAGGTACACCATAATAGTCTTGTATGAGCCCTCCGCCTTGCGGGGAAGCCGACAAAAGTGCCGTGTGCAAGCGCGAGTGTGTGTCCTTCCCCCCCAACGGCACGTCGACGTATCGTCGGGTTGCTAACTTCCTGTTGAAGAACAGCAAGTTTGTCATCCTGAAAGTTCCCCCGAATGCCGGATGCTGCCAACGTTTCGGGAGCCGTGCACGACTTGAGCACAGCGTGCCGGTGCTTTTGCCAAATCCGGAAGAAACGAGGTAAAAAAATAAGATGAATTTCCGAGGGGAAAAAAAGCAGACATGCTTGTGAACGGGATCAGAGAGGGCATGGGAAGTGATTTAAAAAGAGGAGAAGCAAAGGAGGAGGCGAGATAAGGAGGAAGAAAGAGATGAGCGCCGGCTTGCAAGGGGGGGGGGGGGGGGGGCTGTCGGCCGGCACGCTCCGCCGCACGTTCAATAGCGCCCATTCAGACGTTAATACGGGCCGATAAGATCAGCCGCGCTCGAGTGTGGATTAAAGCGGCTGCGAGATTGCGCATGGCTCATTGTCGTCCTGCCGCAGCCTTAAGCGCCTCCCGTTGCGACGTCGTGTGTGTGCGTGTAGGATGGAAACGCTCACCCTCCACACCTGCGGCCGTCATAAACATTTTGTAGGTGGTGTGAAGAAGCTGTCTCCCCTTCAGATTGTCTGCAGAAAGAAAAGGCATAAAAAGGGATGAGGTGACGGAGGTGGCTTTTGTGCCAACGCCAGACACGACGATAGAAGGCAGCAGAGGCGCCGTTAGCATGCGTCCGTATACAGACGCGTACATTTCTTGGGGATGAATATTTTACCAGTGCAAACACGCCTGCGAGGAGCCGCGGGCGGGGGGGGGAATTTACTGGTGGTAAACATTCGCGCTCACCCTGTGTACATGTTCTCCAAGAGGACGCTTACGCAACAAAACAGAAAAAGGAAATTGGCGATTGTTCACATACAAGACTCGGCGCTGGGCGGAGTCAGCGAGAACTTCTCTGATGGCCTCAACGCCAGCACCACTTTCACGATCCACATTACAAACATTTCTGACATCAAAGTGGATTCATTTATTCTCAACAGTGTTTCTTGTGGCTGTGCTGCTTTCTACGAGGGTGTATTAGGGCCATATAGAAATATATATATTTATTTATTTATTTTTTAATGTGTGGGGGTTATATTCAGAGAGAAAAAAACTCGAACATTTGCGACAATATAAAGTTGCAAATTTGCAAGAAAAAAACTCACAGTTTTTATGAGAAAATAACTCGAACAATTGTGGTGTAAAGCGGCAAATTTGCGAGAAAAAACTTGCATATTTACAAGAACAAACTCGAATAATTGCGACATTATAAAGTAGCAAATTTGCAAGACAAAAAACTCACATATTTACAAGAACAAACTCGAATATTTGCGACAATATAAAGTAGCAAATTTGCAAGACAAAAAACTCACATATTTACAAGAACAAACTCGAATAATTGCGACATTATAAAGTAGCAAATTTGCAAGACAAAAAACTCACATATTTACAAGAACAAACTCGAATATTTGCGACATTGTAAAGAGGCAGATTTGCGAGAAAAAGCTCACAAATTTATGAGACAAAAACTCATATGATGTGCAATAGTAATCTCTGCTAAAGCAATTACTATATCCTTATTTGAAAACTAGAACAAAACATTGCACACTTGGGAATGGTGGCACAAACATCCAAGTAGGCTAAGTGTATTTCTCGCAAGTTTCTGAGTTTTTTTTTTTGTCCACAAACCTGCAAGTTTATTCCTTGTTTAAATTTGTGAGTTTTTTTTCTCACAAATTTGCCACTTTATAATGTCACAAATCTTCAAGTATTTTTCCTCATAAATATGTGAGTTTTTTTCCCTCAGAACATTAAAACAACAATATTTATATGTGGCCATAATATACTGTTGTAGGCTTTTGGCAAATGTGGATTTTAGATTCTCTCCCCATGCCCCCCCACCCCCACGCCCGAATCCTATTTCTGCCTCAATGTGCTGTTTTGACCCAAATAATTATCACAATTATTTATTATTTTTCTAATCAATATTGTAATTAAGATTACTAATCACAGTTTTATGCACTACTTTTCATAAACCATATGTAAGTATTTTCAGTGCAAAATTACTCAACATAAATAACTATTATTATAAACAGGGATGTGATTTGACCAAAGTGAAATTGTCTGAAAATTCAGCCGGGGGTCTGGGGGCCGCTGGCACCCAGCTAGGTCCAGGGCAGTGCCCTGGTGGGGGGACAAGGGGGGGCAAAGCCCCCCTGAGCTCATGGGTTTTCCGTGTTTTTAAGTACTTTCAATGCACTCACATGACAAAGAAATAGACAAAACAACAGCATAAATTTTGAAAAGTAACTCATATTAGAGCATACCACAAATGTCTTTGTTATAGCAGAAGATGTTATCTGTCGGAGTCATGCGCATACACAATGAACTACTAAAAAAAAAAAAAAAAATCGGATTTTTTTTTTTGATAAAAAAAAAGCGGAATTCCGCGAATTAGCGGAAAAATCACATCCCTGTATAAATAAATAAAATGTATTATGAGATAACTGAATTCTGACGATTAAAATACACACGTTATCAACTCGTTGATAGCACAAACATTCTCCGCAAATCCAACGTTCCGAGTGAATAACTGATCTAGGACTGTTAAATCAGGCAAGTGGAAACGAAGAAAAGCCAAATTTAGCACAACATTCTGCAGCCAACAGGAGAGGTGGCACATAAGTGAAAATGTCTTCCTCACTCCAAGTCTCCTGTGCGAACATCAGCACTCAGATGCGCCTCATCATGTGCCGCGATTGCTCCGCAAGGATAGCAAGGGAACGTTCTTCCCACTAGCATCTATTCCAAGCTGCAGTAACTTGAGGAATCGAGATAAAAACGATGCAGGGGGAGTAACGTGGACCATTTAACAACAGGGTGTCACTGCTGGAGGTAAAAAAAAAAAGAAAAGAAAAAAAGTCCTTGAGGAGCGGATCACGTCACTGAAATGTTCCGTTTAGTGTTGTCGTGTATTCCTTAAACGAGAAGGAAGCTCCGTGCTTGACCTTGGCATCGTATTTCACTCGACGCTCGCGAGGCAACATGAAGGATGAATCTCGCATAATGACGTTTGAAAAATGCACGGCGGCGGCGCCGCGTGCCGGCCGGCATGAAATGTGATTTGAATGAAAGATCGAGCGCAGCTACCACAACAAACTGACGCTTTGATGACATCGTGTCTTCTTAAAATGCATTTTAAAGGCCACACACAAATACATTACATTTAATGTGGCAGTTATTTAGTCAGTTCGTTTCCTGAGACAAGTTTGACTTGTTATGTGAGGAATCTTGTCACTCAATTTGCCCCATTGAAATAAATAATAATAATAATAATAATCCGTTCCAGCTCCCCAAAACTTTTTTGTTCAATTTTAATATAGAAAAAAGCAACGTCCGCTTCTCTTGTTTTGGCTTGCAAAAAATAAATAAAAATTTAAAATCACAACTATGTAACTCTTAAGTTAATTCTAATAACACCCTCCTCCAAATCCAAACACCCCAAAAGTCACATGAAAAAATATGTCTCAAAAGTCAAACAGAAGCATCATGTGTGTCAACATGTAAGACTGAAAATGTGCTTTGCTTTTTCTTTGGCATCTTTGTGATTTTTGACCATACAAAACTATAAAAAAAAAAAAAAGTATTTTTACGATATTTCTTTTAGTTTTATTGAACAATTACTGATCTTCTCTTTATGTCAGGAATGTTAAAACATCGCCTGAACAATTAATGAAGGTTTTATGATCGCGTTGGAGCGCGGACGGACATTTCAGATTTTGGTGCCGACTTGTTATTTATTTGCTTTTGGCTGTTACCCGGCAAAAAATAAATAAAACAAAACAAAACAGTGATTAACAGTCAATAAGTATATATTTGGACATTGAAATAAATATAATATTTTAATAATTAAATATAATTGTATCTCATTAATCAATTATTTGAATGAAAAAGTCTGGCGTTGATTCCAAGATGACTAAAGCTGATGATGGCAGAATCCATTCCTCTGCCTCGGATTACGACTCCCACCAAAAGTAGGATGCAAAAATCTATTTGGGATTGCTGTGCCTTGGCGGAGGTCTCCACTCCACTCTAGTTAACAATTGAGAAGGGGAAACGGCAGACACGTAAACGTCGATGTGACCCATTCTGCACTCTGCTTCAAACGTCCGCATCCCGTGAGGCCGCCGGCACTGAAAATTTAAAGCGAACTGATGCGAAAACAAGGCTTCTCCCATTAAAAGGGTGTAAAAAAGCAAAAGCGGCACTTTGCTGGAAATTTCACGACTACAAAGTGGGACGAGGGACAAGGGAAGCTACTCTTATGCCATCAAGAAAACATGGCCGCCGTTTTCTAATATAGGAAATGGACTTGAAAAGATACTCACAGGCAAAGTAGCACGAGAGCAGGAAGACCACGGAGAAGATGACCAGGAAGGTGATGTCCGTCTCCAGGATCCCTGAAGACCACAAATAGAATCACTGATGAGGCCAAGGCACCAACGCGGTTCGAGAGCACGAGCGCAGAATGACACAAACGCTTCCCGCCTACTCCTCTCGCTTCATCCGTCATCGTTAATCCATCCATTACGCTCATTTGTCCACTTCGCTCCACTTTATTGGCCGTGCTAAGTCGACCATTTCTCACGTAATTGTTTCTCTCTCCACTCTCGGGATGTTCCATAGCATTTTTCATCAGTATTCACTTTTGAGGACTTGCTGATTACGGACACTGAAGTCACGAAGAATTCTGAAAATGAAAATGTCAAATTTCCACGGTGGCAGATTTACCAAATTCGTCGGCCGAGAAGTGCTGCGTCCAGAAAGACTGGCCGTTGGTCAGCTTCATCTCGTACTCCAGCTGAAGGCCGTCGCCCTGCGGGAACGTGCAGACGGGAGAGCCATCAAATTATACGACAGAGAAATAGACTTGCTTTCTAAAATGCAATTTTCAAGCCTTTGTTGAGCGACAGGAGAAGAAGAAAACATGAATTAAGCTGCTGTCTGCCACAGCTCTCACTCACGTGCAGACTCGCTGGCTTCACTTAAAAGTAGGGGTTCCAAATCAGGTTTCAAGTTGGTATTTTAGATCAGTGGTCCTCAACCCTGGTCCTCGAGGACCGCTATCCAGCCTGTTTTCCATGCCTCCCACAGCCAACACAGGTGATTCATATCATCAGCTAATCAGCAATCTCTGGAGAAGGCTGATAACGATCTCCACCTGTGTTGGCTGTGGGAGATATGGAAACCAGGCTGGATGCCGGTCCCTGAGGATCAGGGTTGAGGACCACTGATTTAGATGACGATTTTGAGGCTAGCGTGGCTGTTTCAAATTAGGGCTTCAAATCAGGGTTAAGATTTAGAGTTGGGGTGAAATTTTCAATCGAGTGTTTTTAAATTAGGGTTAGGGATCCTATTTACGATACGATACAATATACTTCTATTTTCCCCGTGGGGAACTTTTTCCTGGACTCCGTCCAGCTGCAGTTTACAGTAAGGAAAAAAACAACAGAATAGAAAGAGATAAAATCAAAATTAAATAAGAAGTGCAGCAGTAGTTTACAGTGAGAAAAACAACAGAATAGAGAGAGATAATTAAAATAAATAATACACACACACTCCTATATATATATATATATATTGCACCACTTAGTTAATGTCGGTTATTAAGTAATTTGATGGATGTCGGCAGGAATGAGTTCTTGTAGCGGTTCAGCCTGGTTCTGGGGGCCCTGAATCTCCTGCCGGAAGGCAGTGGCTGGAACTCTTGATGCAGAATGTGAGTCGGGTCAGTAACAATTTTCTGTGCCAGTCTGGTGACGGACTGCTCATTTATTTAAAGGTTTCAATTTAGGGTTAGGGTTTCAAATTAAGGTTTTAAGGCAAGGATAGGGCTTCAAATGAGTTCTCCTTGGAACTAGTATATGGATGCATTTCTTCAAAAAATTTCTTTATTTTTTTTTGCTGGGTAGGCTTTGAAAATGTGGTTTCAGGACAGAATTCTGGTTTCGGGTCAAGGTTAGGGTTTCAAGCGGAGTGCGTCCTCCCCTCAAATAGACTTCAAGCGTCAAACAATTTTCTGCTTGTCAAAAGCGGACGTTTGATTTCACCAGCGCTTGATGACAGCCAATCAAACGTGTCGGTCGGACGGCGGCCCGCACGAAAGGCACACATCAGATATCATCGCAACGTCAACGCCGCTTTTGCTTACTTTGCGGCAATTTATACAACTTTGATGCGTCGACTCGTGACGTCCTCCGTCGTCAATCAAGCGGAATGGGCCGTTAAAGTTAACTGATGATCAGCGGCCCGTTGGCGCGCTTTGCTGCAGTCATCCATCTTGGTGGCGCTAATGGAGCCACTTTAGCAACAACGCGAGAACAAAAGGCGAGATGAAACGCTGTAAATACGGGACGGCGTCAAGCTGCTGTTGACAGCAGCAGGGGGGGGGGGGGGGGGGGGGCTCAATGGCCGGCGGGCTAGCAGTGGATCTTTTCTATGCAAGTCCAAGAGCGTTAAGCGCCGTGTCCATTAGGCGAGCCTGGCGTGACACTAAACGCCTCCGCTGGAAGCATCCATTCTAATCACATCCTGACTCCGTCTGCACCAAAACAAACAAGGACACGCGCACACGCCCGCGGAATGACAAGCAGGTGAAGGCGCACAAGCAACTAATCGGTTTCGTTTTTTAAGACATGAATCATCATTCAGTCTTTTTTTGTTGTTGCTTTCACTTGCAAACGCAAATGTGAGATATAAGCGTCGTTTGGTGGCAGCCAAATCAATTCACTACACCGCCTCAAGAATAATGCTAACTTATAATAGAAAATCCTTTTGACATGCTAACCACAGTTAGCAGTTTAGCAACCCTTTAAGCAATGGATGTTTGAAAACAAATTGAAAAACAACACGTTATGTTCAACAACAACAAAAAAAGACAAAAATTACTGTAACTCTTGTCAGAGGTATTGAAGCCCAGCTGTTTCCTACACACATTCACCAAACCCTTTTTTATTAAAAAAAATGTGATTCAAGACGTAGTATAGGGTTTACTGGTGAACAAAATGAACAAGGAGAGGAGTTTTGCTAGTTTGATCTTTTGCTAGATAGCTAGCTGTGCTAGATTAGAATTGCGCAACTTGGCATAGCGGCAGCAGATAGAATGAAAACAGCAGAGGCCCCAGAATTGAGCCCTGTGGAACACCATACATTCTGTTATACATGCAAATTCATATTGCACATATGCGTCCAACCACTTTCTTTTTTTTTGCTTGACATTGTATGAAGGGATTAAAATTTGGGGGCGCCTGGAAACGATTTCCATTCATTTCAATGCACAAAG
Organism: Vanacampus margaritifer; assembly: GCF_051991255.1. Lineage (NCBI taxonomy): Eukaryota > Metazoa > Chordata > Actinopteri > Syngnathiformes > Syngnathidae > Vanacampus > Vanacampus margaritifer. The sequence goes on along the minus strand of NC_135440.1, from coordinate 26,879,126 downwards.
ACCACATGATATGAGTGTTTTGAGTTATTAGAATCATATCTCAAGGCACCACGGTATTTGAAACCCAAACTACACGTTTTCCCCATTTAATGTGGGCAAGACAATCGATAAGCACATCTAGAAAGCGATTGTGTGCTTCACATGACTAAATGCCTGCTCACAATGTCCTGAGCATCTGACACTTCCTGGCTGAGAAGAACATCCCATCACAGGACAATGTGTATTTCTATCTTTTCTAAATCCATGACTAATCCTGCTAAAAATGCAGCCCGCTTCGCCCGCTCTGGTGCGGAGTCACTCGCCATTCGGTCGTCTGAGCTCCCGCGCGTCGCATTCAAATAACAGCAAACTTGCAGCCCGCAATTCTCAAGTCGGTGTCGGCCAGGGTTCAGTATCTTTATTACGAGGTCTGCTCCACTTTCAAATGATGTTGGGTGCAAAAAATGCAGAAGCGGCGAGGCTAAATTTAAGCTGACGCTGATTGAAAATCCACAGTGAGCCAGCACAAAGTAGACCTAGAAACATGCCGTGAATCACACGGTCCTCCTCGGGCGGGCGGGCGGGTGTATTTTTTGCCTCGCCGTAAACAACAAACACCGCAAAGCGTGTTATTCAAATTGCCAAACTGGTTCGCGGCTGCGATTTTGTTTTTTCTTCCAGAGGTTGGATTTTGTGAGCTGTCCTCATTCCAAAAAAATAGAAATGCAGTAGAAATGTATGGCTGTATTATGATACTGCATGTGAACATTTTCCAATAAATTTGGTGATTAAAAGAACTAAAATCGAATAAAGTCCATTAAAATGAATGTGTCGATTGTCTTTTGAGTGCCGTTGAATATATGAGGGGGAAAATGCATAGCTTCATCAAAATGGAAGAAAGAGACAACATTTTTGGTCCGCACTGCTACAAACATGCCAAATTTGAACATAAATCTCAATAACACTGCAAGCAGTATTCTGCGCAACAACAACAAAAAACAGTGGAACGTGATGAGCCAATATTTTATAATTGCTGTTACAATATGTTCAATTATACAGGGATGTGATTTGACCAAAGTGAAATTATCTGAAAATTTAGCCGGGGGTCTGGGGGCCGCTGGCTCCCAGCTAGGTCCAGGGCAGTGCCCTGGTGGGGGGACAAGGGGGGCGAAACCCCCCGGAGCTCATGGGTTTTCCGTGTTTTTAAGTACTTTCAATGCACTCACGTGACAAAGAAATAGACAAAACAACAGCATAAATTTTCAATGTATATTGAACTATCCCATATAAAATGGCAGTTTTAGTCAACTCAAAATCAGTCACATTCAAAAACATTGAACTGCCTTTGCTTTTAAAAACTATCACTGAGAATATCATCATATCTAACTAATGTGATTACTAAGTTAACACATAAATAATGTTGAAGAGTTCAAATTTCATGAACAAATAATTGTATCATGACCAAATGAAAAGTAACTCATATTAGAGCATACCACAAATGTCTTTGTTATAGCAGAAGATGTTATCTGTCGGAGTCATGTGCATACACAATGAACTACTAAAAAAAAAAATTAAAAAAAAAAAAATCGGATTTTTTTTTTTGGGGGGGGGGGGAGATAAAAAAAAAGCGGAATTCCGCGAATTAGCGGAAAAATCACATCCCTGATTATATCCAAAACATGCATTTAAATTTTCCTTCAAAAACTTGAAGAGTTCAACTTTTCAACAAATTAAAAAAAAAGAAAAAATCGAATTGATGGAATTAATCTTCATCAAATCTATGCATAATGCTGTATGTATTATACTGCAGCTGTTGGCATGCACATGAAATAATATTGCGTAAATTGTTACATTTTTTACATTCCATTGAAATGGTTATTACCATATGTTTTTTAAAAGTATGATATGCTACAGTATACAGCCTACAACAGACGTGGGCAATCTCGGTCCTCGAGGGCTGAAGTCCTGCAGGTTTTGGAGGTTTCTCACTTCCAACACAAGCTGATTCCAATCAACAGGATTGTTATCAGGCTTATGCAGAGCTTGCTGATGAGCTGATCATATATCAGCTGTGTTGGAAAAGGGCAACATGCAAAACCTGCAGGACTCCGGCCCTCGATGCCCACCTCTGGCCTACAAGTTAGTCAATATTTTAGATTTTTGGAGGATGAAACAGATGAGTAGCATTTCTACTCATTCCACTGGGAAATGTTTGGAGTTACAGAACAAAGTAAATCTGAAGTGACCGGATTGACAAACTACAGTGACATCATGAGGAAGTCTTCGTGGGCAATTAAACGAGGGGCATCGCGGGGAGGGCCACTTACCCCGCATTTGCTGAGCGCAATGTACCACCACCTCTCCCTCACCGAGCGGAAACTGCGGCCGCCCACGCAGCTCAGCGCCTCCTCGCCGCCGTCGTCCTCCACCTGCCAGCGACGGCGGAGAAACAAAGCGAGAGAGAGAGAGCGAGAGAGAGAGAGAGCGAGGCTGCCGTCAACCAGACGGGACGTGTCACATTTCCCCGCCCGGCACGCTGATTTAATCGCAGGAGGGTGAAAGTGAGATGATGCTAACATATTTCACACTCAAAAATAGCCTGAAATGTGGCGCACGCGCCCCAAAAAACTGTCATGCCGGATATCACATTTCACAATGTGATAAAAAAAACAATATCTGCTGTTCATTGACGCAAGACGTATGCTTTCTTTAAAAAACAAAAAAAAGTGTTGACATGGCGGCAATGTACTTGGAATGATGCTTTTCCATTGCATTGCTTGATGTTAGTAGGGTAATAATCAGGCCGAATGTCAGCGATTCCCTTGCGATTAAAGATCAGCAAAGGACCGATTATCGGATTTAGCATGAGCGACTATTTTGTGGTGTGAAGACTTTTACTTCCACGAACTTCTCGTAAAACGGTTAGGGCCAACAATAAAATAAGCCAACATTTCATTCTATTCTTTATTTTATGTTGCAGACAGTACAGTCTATCTGACGTCGTCCCTTACCGCAACAATGAGGCACTCTAAAACAGACACGCCGGCCCGAAAGCTAGCTCCACATGCTGTTTTATTTCATTTTGCTCCCACTCCTACTACTCTTTTCTACAGGTAATGCGTATTAATTTTCAAGATTTTAATAAGCACCCTATAAAGAGTGTTGAACTCATTTGCTCCAAAAAGTTTAGAAATATGTTCTATTTTAAATATTACCATGTTCCCAAAAACATATTTATACATTTTTATGTTTTTTTTTATTTTTATTGCTAGAGCATACAGAAGGCTTTGATGCAGCCTCTGAACTGAAGAGAACAGTTGAAGCGATGGTAGTTCAAAAAAAAAAAAAAAACGGCCAGCGGGTGGCAGCAGAGTATACGAGATCAACCAGGGCAATGTTGCAAACAAACTCATTCACCCACAGTTCTAAATAGATTTGTGAATAATGATGAAACTTAGCTATATTCTAATTGCTAATTGCTGCAAAACGTAAACAGATAAAAACATATTATTTTTCCTGATGAAAGAAGAGACTCTAATCTTTCTTTTGGTTCCATGTTTTTATAGCAAAAGAACACAACATTCTGTGGGCCTTGCAAAATCTGTCAAAATCCAGTAAAACAGCCGAGAGCGAAGGGGGTTGCTTCAGTGAAAATGGCTGCGAGTGAAGGAGGTCACTCGTGTCGCGCCGGTGGAAAAGTGCCAATAATAGTGTTGGCGAGTATTTGTGATGCTATGCAAAAGGTGCGTTTCTGTCTCTTTATTTTACACGGCGCAGTAAAACATTGCCGAGATAAAACTAGCGGCGTTGAAGTCATCTGAAGCAGTAATTAAATTTGGAGGCGATATAAAAGTAATACAATATCATATCTCCCCGTTCTGGCCTAATCAATACAATTTGATACAGTCTATGAAATGAACTCAGTAAATGAAGAAATACAAGTATGATATAACATCAACATGCGTTGGCGTCTTACCACGCATCCCGACCAAGTGTAGCGGGTGGTGAGGTTGATGACCTGGTTGTTCTCGGGCCTCAGCACCGCCTCCTTCTGGTAGCAGTTCTGGCACAGATGAAGAGTCAACAGAAGATTGAAACGTATCCGCCTGTTTATCGCACATCGGCATTCTGTACGTTGCAAGCCCAAACGACATCGGTGACGAAACCACAAAAACATTTGATAGCGCATACGGTATATTTGTACCCTTCGCGCACACGTTTCTAAAACTTGTTAAAATGATTAAACATGTTATATTTAAACACCCAAAAATCTATTTTTAATTGTAATTAATCATATGACAGCAATATTAACTCATGATTATCGCAAATTTTATATCTGTTCTAAATGTACAATAAAATCTACAATATATTTTTCTCCTAAGTTTTCATTCTCATTAACATAAAAAAGAGAAAAAAAACTAAGAAACTAATATGGCTGCGTTTTTTAGTCAATGATACAGTAATTTCATAATAATTCATAAAATTTAATTAAAATTAAAAGGATTTCCTGTTCTGTATTGATTTGTGTTGAGGTCATTTTTCTGCCACTAGATGACATCATTGTATTTATAAGACATTGGTGACAGTTCAGTACATTTTGCTTTTCACATTAAGAGCTATCTAATTATTAACATATTTAAAATAAATAAATTCTGCACATTTTTAAAATTGTAAAATACAACTTGACAACCGTCTCTACAAATATATGCAATATTATTCAATTTATTACTGCAAAATTTTGATGTGGGCGTGTCTGCTGCATTGCGACTGGAATTCCCCAAATATTGGCTTTCAAAGTACGGGGCGGTCATTAATCGCGCATAGAAAAAAAATTGTGGCGCTTAAGGAACTTTAAATTAACTCAAAATTAACACACTCATTTTGACAACCCTAAAATAAATATAATGGGGTTGCAAAATGATGACCGACGATATACGAGGAAACACTAATACATATTCATTGTATCTTCCCACGCCCACTATTTGGACTTTACCTTGGACTGCATACACACCTTATGACAGAAACTTGAAGATGATTTTGTTACACTGGAAGACAAATTGCACTCTTTTTATTGTACACACACACTTGCTGACATATTAATTGTCTTTTTAATCATCTCTTTACACTTTATGAGCGCGCCCACTCGGCAGCAATATGAAAATGCTTTATGAGACCGGGCGATGATGTGTTGCAGTCGGTATTAACTGCGTTATTGATTTGGTTGCAGGAAAGAAAAAAGAAAAAAACCCTCCGCATTTGGCGAGTGGTGATCAATATAATATAAGCGGCTATAATTGAAAAACGTCAACGCGGGCGGGACGGAACGGAACGACTTTGTTTGAAATCTGTGCTGCGTGTTATTGAAAACTGATGGAGGCGTAAATATGACGAATGGACACAAAAGTCCAGAAAATAACCACATTTATCATAGTTTACTAAATTAAATCAATTTGAATTCACATGTTTATTAATTACTAATGTTAATTATGTTCATAGAAAATATTTTAGTTAACACATTCACAAATGATATAGAACACATATGTGTGAGGGGGGCTCACCTTATCGGGCCTCTTGTACACAGCCGGCCACTGAGAAGCATCGTCAAAGTAGAGTAAAATGTTCTGACAGCAGCGAGACTGCACAGAGAGATGGAAGGGAGGGTGGGAAAGGGAAAAGGGTGGCATTAAGACGCGAAGCGAGGTGAGGCGAGTGAGTGATGTGCAGGGATCAAAGAGGCGGCAGCTGGAGATTGCAAAAAAATGTGTCCCCCAACGCCACAGCCGCCAAGTCTGCCAGGCTCAATCGAGAGGAGAAGTGACGGCTAAGCGGAGTGAGGAAAGAGGAGGGTGGGAAGGAAGAAGGGGAAGCGTGAGCAACAGCTGGAGGTGAAAGCAGGAAGGAAGAGATCCCTTTGGCCAGATAACGACCTCACCATCCAATTACCACAACGCAATACAGTATATATATATATATATATATATATATATATATATATATATATATATATATATATATATATATATATATATATATATATATATATATAGCCACAATACAGGAAAAAGCAACACATCGCAACACGGGTGGACGAATTGTGCTTTGTATTCATTTTGTAAAATACCACCAAAAGTCCACCGGCTGGTGATGATCAATGCCAAGTATGTCATTATTCGACAGGAAACATAGAATGTCATTAAAAATGCATCGGATTAGTGTTCCAAAACTAATAATAATAATGATAATAAATTACATTTACCAGCGCCTTTCAAGACACCAAGGACACTTTACAGGGCAAAGAAAACTAAGACAGTTAAAAACAAACCCGGAAAAATTTGGGCAGAATGAATACATAAATAAATAAGTGAAAAAAAAAAAGAGCCTAAAATCAATGTAATAGGAATGACAAACTGGCAGGAGACATGAGAGAGTCACTGTTTCTGACAACTATTTGTTATTTGATTCATGAGCGAAATGTTCTTATTATTATGCATCGTCCACTATATGAAAATCTCCATATAGTGATTGGGACTAGGGAATAAGAAGATGACGATTTCTTGCTAATAACTAGCCTATCACTATCTAACTAGCAAGCTAACAAAACAATAAACAAAACGTACATTTCTTGATTGACTCCTTTTCAAACCCTATAGCAAACTGGCAGCCTATCTATGTGGTTAGGTAGCTGGTTAGCTACTCTATCGAGCTAACTAATCTTCTATTTAACTGACTAAGTAACTAACTAAGTGAAAACCGAATACAACCCACACCGTTTTATGTTTTCTTGACCAGGTTAGCTAGCCAGCTAGCCAGTGAATTTAAAACGAAACTGCAGTAAGTAACTAGTAAGTAGTATCTAGATTAAATCCCCACCTTACTATCGGACTAAGTAGCTGACTAAGTGAGTAGCTCAATCAAGCAGAAAAAAAACAACTATAGCTGTAACTAAACTATACACGTCATTTACCTACAAACAAAATAACTAAATGGGAGCTTGTTCGACAACTAATTTGCTACCTAGTTTATTGACTAGTAGCCATATAAAATATCTCGATCATAAGCTAACTCGATAGCTACTAATGGACTGTTTTAGCAGGCTGACAAGTATGACGAAGCTAACGACAAGCGTAAACATAAGACAAGTAAACTACGAGCGAGTTAGCTGAGTGAGTGAGCCCGTTCAAAAACTAACTAGTAGCTATCAACCAGTTGAGCAGAGAACATTGTAATGCAAAGTCATTGATGAGGTGAGAGAAGGAATGCGCCAGTGAAGAATCGTGGATGGCGACAAATCGTACCTTGGCGTAACGGAACCGGAAGTCGAGACGTCCGAAGTCGGTGAGGAAGCAGAAGCGGGTGAGGAAAACCCAGTCCTATGATGACGCACATAAAAATGAACAGATTATGGCAAAGTGGACTTTTTAACGTCTTCAATATAATTAGTTGAGTGTCTGCTCTCTCATCAAGTGTGAAATGAAGTACTGGCGTTTTATTTTTTGCCTCTTTCTCAAAAATGAATCTGTGGTGTGAAGCAATCTGGATTTTTCCAGATTGTGACACTATTGCTACTTTTTTAGTCTTCTGGTTGGCTGGTCAGAGCAAAACCTTTAACAGCCAACTTCAACAAAACATATCTGTAGAGATCTGAACATGTATTTAATCTTCATCTCTGGTCAGTATGATCGATTTTTTCCCAACGTTTTTTGTTTTTTTTTAATGTGTCTTGTCATGTGAATGATGTGATTCGATACATTCAACATTTTTTGTAGTGTTGACAATTTCCATAATTGTAATGTGATTGTGGTTAAATGAAGAGGTGGATCGAGTCTCCCACTGAAGGTCCGAGTACCAAATTCTGACTATTATATTTGTAGAAACTAATATAATATTCAAAAGTTAAAAGCTTCAACTTGTTTTTCATGCAATAGAATGAGGCCCTCCTATTGCGCAGAAAAGGTCAACTTAAGAGCAAGTTAAAAAAAAATTGTAAAAATCAATTTGAGACGATACCTCACATCTGGAGATTTAACGTCGAAGCCTCCTTCTAATTTCCAACTCTAACACACACACGCACACACACACAGAAAGTGGACTTCCTACAGGCTCCAACATGCTTTTCCTTTGCACTTATTAAAAAGTGGTCTGAAGTTCTGGTTGCTATGAACTCTCCAGCCAGAGTTGGGGGTGGAGGCGAAGAAAAAAAAGAAAAGAAAAATAATAACAATTCAGTCGGTGCACCATTATACAGTAATTACCTGTGCCTGCTCCATAAACAAGTCTTGTAATTCTGCCGCTGAGAAGCAAAAGCAGGGCAATGTCGCCAGTTTGGCCGCCATTCATCAACTTGGACAAAAGCAGTGCCATAATTCAGCCGCCGTCTGCCAGCGGGCCCCGGGAACCTTCGGCTTATAACTCACCGAGCCTCCCCCGAGCCTCCCCCGAGCCTCCCCCAATCCCCGTGTGTCCGTGACAACCGAGGTGGATCCGTTTGAACATCGCTATTGGCCGCTTGTCGCCATGACGACGGCGGCGGCGGCGGCATGCCTTCACCGTCGCGGCTGCCATAGACACGGCAAACAGAAAAAGGCAACGGCGCTCATTAAGGACAAGCGTTTTTTTTTGTTTAGCCGAGCGCTCATTCGCTCATTCGTCTTTCACCTTGGCGACTCCATCGCGCCGGCGGCCATTGTGGCTGATGTTGAACAATAAGCTTAAGAGCGCTTTAATGGTTTGACTTCCGTTTGCCGTGGACAGCCTGGTCAAGTCGTTTGTAATGTATAAAGTAGGGATAGGACAGCAATAAAGAATTTGTAATTATGGCAAGAATATTTGTATTTTTTTTGTAACAAAGTAAAAAATAAAAAAAAAGACACTAAACTAATAGCAACAAAAAAAAGTAATAAATAAAGAATTGTTGACTTATATATATTTCACAGATTGAGGAAAAAAATGTGCCTTCAAGTATTGTTATGTTACTTAATGTATGTCTTCCCGGATTGTTTGAGCGTGAATATTACTTATTTGAAGCATTATCACTCCCGGAAGTCGATGCCAATTTAACGTTAGCATGTCAATAGAATTTGACTTTAGCAATAGCACTGGTTCCAAATTGCGATATTTGGCTAAATAAAATTCCGATAAACATTAATTAATAAAATAGCTTCTTGTTTGGTCACTCGAAGCTTGTAACAATTACAACAAAGAACTGTAACCAAAACGAGTTTGAACTGGAAAATGTTTTTTTTAAAAAAAAAAAAAAAGATGTAAGTGCATTGAATTGAACCAAATGGAATTGTTCCACTTTTAAGTATATTGAATAAGGACATAGCACATTTACAGTACACGTTCATTCAAATGTATGTAAAAAAAAGACAACAACAAAGTCATCGTATCGTACCCCCTCGAATGAGCGCTACCATATTGAATAGGGTCGTAACCCTAGTCGAACCCAAATGAATCTAGAGCTGTCAAAATTAATCGATTAATTGACAAGTAATCAATTATCAGTTTAATCCACAGCTATTTTAATGATCGAGTCATCGCTTGGAGCCATCTTTTAAAATAAAATTGTCCAAATCCTCGGATTTCAGCATATCAACAGTAAAATCTTTCATGAAAAAAACAGATTATCTTTTGTGTTTAATATATATATATATTTTTTTTAAAACGTGCATGAGAATGAAGCTAGAAGAGAAACACATTTGTTGCGATAATCAGATGATAGTCGTCATGGGAGAATATCAGAATTTCATTTGACGATTTCGGCACCATTTTATCCCCGCCCCCGGCAGGCCATTCATCACGGCTCGCCCCGGACGCGGGCGGCATCCAGTCGTTTTAGCGTCATTCCGTTTTGCCGCCTTCCTCCCTGGCAATCTGTCCTTTCATCTGCGGCCTTCTCTGCCTCGCTCTCCAGATGCCGTTTGCCTGCTACGCCTCATTAACAATTAATTACCAATCAGCTCGTGGAGTCACCCCCGGACCGCCGGGCCTCTCAATGATTCATTAGTCAGGGATACGCAACGGCTGCAACACAAACACGCAAACACTGACGGCAACAGACGGACACATGAAAGCAGTCCTTCTCAAACACACACACACACAGAGTGTAATGCGTCTTATCATAACAGCCTCATTAAAAAGCGATGCACTGGCTGGGATTGTGTCCACTTTGATGACAGTATGAAGGATTTCCGGCACTGTTCAAAGCGCTTTGGCAGGATTTTGGATTTGCGAGCGGCGGAATTTTGAAGGTAGGAAATGACGATAATGAAGTCGGCCAGTGCTTTTTACTCGTCCTCATTAGAGCCGCGGCCGAGCTGGGGCGGCTGGCAAATTTGCGAGATTAAAAAAAACTCTGACATTTACGACAAATACACGTAGCGTAGCTATAGTTTAACGTGAAGATTCGTTGGTAGTTAAAGTGACACTGTTTATAAAATGAAAAGGCAGGATGTAGACAAAGTCATTCTTAATTTAAACTTTACTCATACACGGCAGCTAGAGCGACAACACTTCCTGATCAGCTGACTAAACACTAACCAATCAGAAGCTAGCATACTTTAGGTCAATGCAAAGGAATGACGCAGAGCAGCAGATTCCACACATCGACTTAGCGACTTGTACAAAAAAAATGTGTGAATGTGTAAATAAGAATTCTGGAAGCATAAATATACATTTGAACAAATGAATTTAAATGCTCGATCCTCAGGTTGTGGACGTTCGCAAAGCGCTTCGTCTTTGTCGCTGGCCAGTCCTCAACACTTCAAAGAGCGAATGATTAACATCAAATGGTTGAAGCTTATTTGAGAACCCGACGGAAAAGTATTGGCTACAAACATTCGAGTAGTACGCTACGTGTATTTCTCAGAAGTTTTTTCTGCCACTTTATAAAAAAAAAATATTTAAAAAATGTTTTTTTTTCCTCTTGGAATATTGCCCCCACCCTCCAATTTTTTAAATGTGCCATCGTAGGTTTTTAAAGAGGGGTTGTTAGTTTCAATTATTTTCAGTGTATGAGCACCACTGCCACCTACTGTAGCATATGTGCAATTACACGGCATGGCATAAATAAAACATGCACTCCAGTATCACAAGACTCCCACCGAACAAAATGGACGTCGTCTCCTTGAAATCAGTCCACGATGGATTTGTGCCTGTTGTCAGCGCTCTCAAAAGTTTGGATCCCGTCTCGCTGCCAAGATGTTCCCTGCCGCGATCTTCCCCCGACCTTCACCCTGGCGCCCGCCGCTCCAATGGGACGTTTTAGCGCATGCCACCAGACACTTAAGGCTGATTGTCGGCATCGACCAGGCCCGGCTGGTTAAAACCCGCTCAGCCGTACCGATGCCTTTGGATTAACTTTGCATCCGTCTCGATCCGTTTTTCCCTGGTGTCAACAAAGTCACGTGACAGCGCCACACGGTGTCGAAGGATGGCGGCGCTGATGTGACCTTGGAGCAGCTACACACACAAACACTGAGTGGATAAGGCAAGCGCAGCGCCACCTGGTGGCATTGAAGGCGCTCACTTTTGCTTCACTTGCCAAATGATCTGTGATGCATTCGGGGACGAAAAAGACTCCAAATGGCAGTAAAACGAGTGACCCAATTGACGCAATTGCGACTCGTTGAGGAGCTTTCACGGAAACGTCGGCCAAACGCATATTTAATAAACTGATTAAAATACATTTTAAACACATGCTAAACGTATTTGAATATAAACTAATGCAAAAATTACTGTACCTATTGTCCTCCTTGCCAGTATGTCAAAAAAAGAGATTTGTTTACAATTATTTGTCGTTATGCTAATTAGATTGGAGAAGGAGTGGTGCGTTCAAGGACATCATGGCACCAGTACTGATGGATGAACGCAGCCTGCCATCCATCCACTCCCGGGGTTTAGTCAGTCAGAGTTGCCATTCAATTGTATAGTGGTTGCGGCGCTGCTGATAGCTTGTGGCCCAGCAGGGGAGCGCGCACTTACGCACACGCTGGTTCTCGCCATTTTTTTTCTCCTTTTGGCGGCGACATCAAATGCTGGCAAGACACGAGAACCTGAGAAATATTCAAAAACACTCATTAAGGAATAGAAGGCGCATTTAAAAATGCTTTTTGCAGCACACGGCAGTTTATATCTCAGGCATTTATTTGAGGTGTGGCATCTAGTTATTCAAGTAAACACGACAGGTGGCAATTAGTTAATTAGTTTCAAGCGTGCTTGTCTGATAGTCAACTAATAACAGTAAGTTGTTTTTTTAAGGGGAAAAATGAGGCATCGATATGATATGTGGCATTTATTTAATATATATATTTTATTTTTTCTGAGGAGGAAATGTATTTTATTCATTTATTTGAGTGGAGTATGTTGGACATTTGTTGTCAAAATTCTGACAAAAGCAGGAAGTGGCTATTGTTTAAGCTAGTATCGTCCTCTGCCTTGGCAGAGGCCCGAATCTCTAATTGACTACATCACATTGCACAGAGAGTGAATGTGTAATTGGGTGCCACATTTCCAGAATATGCACATTTAATTCATTAGAAGTAAGGACTTAAATGGGGGAGAACTATACTTGTATAATGCATAGCGGTCATTTTAATGCAGAATTGTCATTTTGATAAAATAATAATGAAGTCATAAAAACATTTGTGAGGGGAAATGTGGGTATCTATTGGAGGTGAGGCATTTAATCAAGTAGACAACACATAGAGAGCATTTAATAAACGTGTAACAAAAGTTTGAGCACACATTTTATTTTTTTTAAAGAATATTAAATGAAACGTTTTCCCTAAAGGGTTGTAAAAGGAATTGTTTATTTAAGGTGTGGTGTCAATTCCTTGAAATGAACAACGTTATGATTAATTTCAGGTCAAATGTTTCAATTGCATTTTTATAATATTAAATAATGATTTCACTAGGAAGTCATTTTTCAGCTGAAGAAGGGATGTCTATTTGAGATGTGGTGTTTATTTATTGAAGTGGCCATCACTGTTTTTTATTTGGGGTACGGTGCTGAAAATATATTTTTATGTAATGTTATTTTGTCCAAAAGGGACATAAAAGGCAGCATTTATTTGATGAGTGACACCTATTTTGCAACTTGAGTAAGGTGCTTCAAATGAATTGTTATTATATAAAATCAAACTTGCATTAATAAAGGTTATTTTTCCGGAGGCGGAAATGTCTACTTGAAGCGTAGCGACCATTTAGTCCGGTGGATGCCACCTCTTGGGCAATAACTTGGCAAAGGTGCATGTCAATTAGAGCAGACTCCGCTCAAATAGACGCCCTGTCCAATTGTGACATGTGCAGGCGGTTGCTAATTGGCCTTGGCGGAGGTCTGTGTCTCTAGTTGACTGACTCACTGCATTGCATTGCATTAGACAGCCAGCGAACGGGCGGGGGTGGGGTGGGGGTGGGGGGGGTGTTGAAGTCGCAGACACCTGTGCACATTTCCATCATTCGCTCATTAAGTCCACCACTGCAGCGGCTCTCGTACCTCACACCGGCGATGCTCTGGGCCGCCAAAGCGACATGTGAACGTCAAACTCGCGCCACGGCGGTCACGTGACGCACACCTGTAACCGGCGTCTCCTCGGTTAGGTGGCCCCACAACGGACAAGGAGGAGGGGGGGGGGGGGGCAAAAAAGATGATTCATAGCCCACCTGAGATGGGACGAAGCCAATAGACAACACGCGAAGACGAAGGTGTTGCTAAATGGCGGCACATTCGATGAAGTTAGCGACGAACGGCGGAATGGAAAGGCTTTCACTGGAGACGTCGTCTAATAGAACCCCCCTCCTCCGCCCACCCACCCAAAAAAGAGAAAATAGCGTTACTCACCTCCTTCGTGTCCACGACGCCTTTGACGTATTTCCCCAGGACAGTGTCCACGTAAAGGACGCCGGACAAGGCTGCCAGCCACAGCAGTCTCCCTCCGAGCCGCGCCACCATCTTTCTCGCTCTCCCGCCGAGGCTCGTCTGTGCCCGGGGCTCACTCCGAGCTGAAGTCGGGAGCGCGCACGGGGGAAAGGAGAGAGAGAGAGCGAGAGAAAGGGGGGAGGTGGGGCGGGGCGCGTTCACGCGGCCTCCGTCTCTGGCTGTTTAAGATGGATGGAGGCTTGCGGGTGTATGTGCGCATGCGCGCTTTTTCAACGCAGCACACTTTCAGAATGCCAACAGATGGCCTTTTAAAAGGATGTCGTCCAATCAGATGACTCTGACGTCATACCCTGTTTTGTTTCTAGCCACTAGGGGGAGTACAGCGTTTGCACGCTTTACGTATGTTACCATGTTATTAAAAGGTCTCTTTATTTATTGTTTAAGTCTATAACATGTGTCGCATTTATATTTTTGAATGATATATATATAAATAGTTTAATTATGCAATTTTTGTAATAGAAAATTCAAACCCAAACAGGTTATATACAGCATATTTTTATAATTTATGGCCACTTGACATGTACGTGTGAAAAGGTACACATTGTCCATGTTGTGATTTAAAATTATTTAAAAACTTGAAGCTCAGCTGTGTGGTGATAGTTGGAAACTAAATAATAAAAGTTTTCACACATGCACTGCACTGTTACATAAAATATCGGAAGCCTTTAGAAAGTTTCCGATCATCTAAATGCATTTATAGAATGATCTTATTTTCTTCCAGACTCGCTGACTTTTGCTTGACTTGTATTGTGACGACTGCAATGACACACAAGAAAAGTTCATTGTTGGATAGATTCATTTTTATTTTGTATGAACCCTCCAAAAGAATCACATTTGACAAACAGATCTTTCGATAAAAATATCGACACGAATCATAACTTGGATAAAAATACATTCGACTTTCACAGGTTTGCACTTGTGGCGTTTTCCTAAAGGAAATGCAGCGTTGTTTCCAGTCCATGGCTTGTTTAACAACAGCTGATTAGCATTTTTACAGCATGATGCTATTAAAAGTAAATGAAGTCAACTAGCAGCTGTATTGACTGGAGATCAGATGAACAGTAAATACGGTCTCAACGTTGTAACTTTGCAGTCTTTGGTTCTGAACTTTTGCACTTCATCGTGACGCAAAGTCGGAAAATGTGATACGACGCACTTTAGGTCCGTAGCTAACTCTGGTACAATTCAACACAAATCTGACTCAATTTGAAGGATTGCTAAAGAAGTGTAGGTAAAACGTGTGTCCTCAACGAGTCCAAAATATCAATCCCCCTTTCAATCTCATGTCCAAACAAGAACTGCTTTGATCGGGAACTACTTTGAATTCAAGGGACAAGGACAATTGCAATCTGAACACACGCTGTCTAAAGAAGCGGCCGACAGTCCAACTGGTAAAGTGTCCCTCTTCCAGTCCAAAGCGCCAACCTCTCTTTGGAGAAGCCCAATTATTTTTCAAGGGCGCGTGCGCCAAGCAGGTCGAGGCAGCCAGGCGGGCTCACGTCGCTAAATCTTTTTGAAATCCGCCCGTCTCAAACTCGGACTCTTGAGTTTGCTGATCCCTAATCAAAGTTCTCGTCGACTGCAAGTTTTGCAGACAAGGAAAAAAGACGAAAGTGAGACAGCGTGTCGCCGTAAAGGCTGAAGAATGACGATTGCTGTGGAGAGCAGCCTCACATTGACAGAACAGCAACGTTACAGCATATTTTGACAGCAATAAAAACACACACAAAGTAAGTGTGTGAAAAGGAGTGTTCAAGGACAAGACGAGTGGATTATTATCAAATATAATCAAACAATATAATAAATTTCTACTTGTTCACTGGCAGCCATTTTTACTGAAGCAACCCCAAGCTGTTTTATTGGATTTTGACTGATTTCGCAAGACCCACAGAATATCCAGTTCTATTGCTATAAAAACATGGAACCTACCAAAAGAAGGAATAGAGTCTCTTCTTTCATCCGGAAAAAAAGTATTTTCTATCTGTTTCTGTTTTGCAGCAATTGGCATTAGAATATAGCTAAGTTTCATCATTATTCACAAATCTGTTTAAAATGGTGGGGAAAACAGCTTTTTTTAAGCATGGCCCAGATTGATCTCTTATACTCTGCTGCCGCCTGCTAGCCATTCTTGTAATAACCACCATTGCGTTAGACATCCTCCTCAGGTCAGAGGGTGCATCAAAGCCTTTTGTGAAAGAACAAAAAAACGTATAAATACGTCTTTAAACTTAAAACATTTAAAATAGAACGCATTTATACGTTTTTGGGAGCAAATGAGTTAAAAACAATTGACAACAATTTTGTAACTGTAGGAGAGCCACCAGACACTCACTTCTCCCGCCCAGTGCTCAAAGCAATACAAAAAAAAAGGGATTTCTACGTAACCAGGCACCGTCTCATAATTTTACACCAACAGAGCTCTTGGCATCCGTTTAAAAGTGCCCCAAAAAACTTTTGGACCCTCCATGAGCAGCAGATACTTAAAGTGCAAGTTCGGCCTCGTGCTCGCTTGCACTTGATGCCGCCTTCCAGACTAAAAATGTTAAAAAGTGAACACAAACATAAACTTCAGCAAAAGTGCAGAGAGAGCAAAACGGAGGCCGACGCGGCAGCGAGGATGAGCTCGGCCGTCTTCCTACTCAACAGCGTCGCTTTTCTTCATCAGTCTGACAGCAAAACGTGGCGGGAAATACGCTGCGCTAATCCACCCGTCCGACTTTGCGGCTGAAAATCCCGCTCAGTCTACAGTGGAGGATTTATGCTCCTTAAATGCTCCGCAAGGCCTTAAAAGGGGAACGAAACACAATTTTTTTTTTTGAGCAAGAATATATTCCACGTGCTAGCACTCGTCAAAACACAATTCTCTGAGTAATACTGCATTTGTGGAATAAGAATTAAAGGGAATAATTCATAAATTTACGGGCGACGCCTTGTTGGGCGAAATCATTTTCAGAAGTGACATCGAAGTGCCTTAAAAAAAACACTTGAGATTGGAGCAAGCCGCTCGTCAGGCACATTATCCGCCATGTTGACAGAAATTTGTCACAGTGTCAGCGGTAACAATGCAGCGGGGGGATAAAAAAAAAAAAAAAAGAGCTTTCCTATGTCATTGAAAGCTGCGCGTCAATGAAATGCTAATACAAGTGAAGTATTGCAACATATTTGACTCCCTACAAGCAAATTCCCTTTGATTTTATACAACCCATTCCCCATTATTTGCCGTGGAAAACATTCACAGACAAAAGCCCAGTCTAATATCAAAATAGTGCTTGGCGCCATCTTGTGCCATCTACAGGCAATTATAAGCGTTGCGAACGAGTGGGAAGAACAAACAGGGCAGAATAAAACTACAATCAAGCGCACCCCCCCATATTTGCGGTTCGCCATTCACGGATTCATCTACAATTGTGCTTGAATTTTTACATACGTATGGAAACGTATGAGCACAAAAGCTAAATGTCGCCGAATGACACAAAAATGCACCGCGATGAATCGTCGCCAAAATTCACATGCACAGCTCTACTCATGCCAACGTCAACCTTTTGGGATTTGATGGGCATTAGGACTTTTCTCACTATACGGCGCGCTCATGCAGTATTTGTGGATTCTAGTCATTGTTTTACCTTACCCCCAATTTATACGCATTTCCCCCCCCCAGAATTGCCACATGCCATAACAGCTCAAACATGATGACAACAGCTTGCGACGGTCTGCGGAGAAGCAGCATTCAATTCAAATAACAGCAATGTTCCAGCATATGTTGACAGCAATATATCCACACAAAAAACAAGTGTGATTTTTTTTTTTTTCCTGACAATTGTAATGAGTGTCACAGGCTTTGACTATTCATAGTCAGGCCCGGTTGCTACCCCTGCACCGCACAATGTACGCTGTAGTGTACAGTAAAATGATTCTACTATTTGAAGACACATACAAGACAAGCACCAAAGATGAAACAGGAACTAATACTAATACTGTCACTTAGTGGCATTTTGCAGGTACTGCTGAAATTACTTAAGTATTAAGTAGTTACGTTAGCATCTCCTGCTAGATGTCTGTCAAGTCAATGAAAAAATGTATTTTCCTTATTGGGCCAAAATCTCGCAAAATGTAATCTAAACATTGATTGACTGCAATAGAGATGATATTCATGAACTTGGGATTTTTTGGGAACCAGTCATTTGTTGTTCGCTAAAAAAAAAACGTGTATGTTCTTGTGCTCAGACCAACGTTCTGTCTAATTGAAATGTATTACTTCGGCGCCATCTTGTGGCTGTGTGGTTCCAGGAAACAATGTTCTAATGAGTTGAGGAGGCTTTGCCACCATCTTGTGTCCAGGCAGTTCCAAACACATTTGATCTCAATTAGTCGTAGGCTCGCTCCCGTTACTGTACTGTATCATGTCTACGCCTCCTCCTCCTTGTGATCTCAGTACACATATTGTTAGAAAGAAAACATTTCATTTTGCTGCAGAGTCCGGAGCAGCTGTTCCTTAACTGAGAACACTCACATGGTGGAATCAACGGCACAGAATTTCACTACAACGTTACTCCAAAATGTCAGTGCTGAAATGAATATGGATGGAGATGCAATAGAAACAAATGAACAACAGCAAATGATTGAAAAACAGCAAATGTTTTTTTTTTTTTTGGTCCACCAAAGAAAGAAATGTTCAGTGCGGTCTTTTTTTTTTTTTTGGCATAATTGGATTTGGACTGCGAGTCAAGAGAGTTAGCGTCAACAAAGTGAGCCGTATTGACGTTGGCGTAATGGAGACGCTATTAAGTGTGCTGTGGAGAGATTTTCCAAAGGGACAACGGGGGGCCGTTGAGATTGGAACGGCACGGCAGAGGAGCCTCTTATCTGAGAAGACCGTGCAGGATTTCTTCCCACTCATGAGAGCTTGTGGAGTGGCCAGACGTCTGATCTATGTCAAGTAGATCCGTGTTGCTACATTACATTTCCTTAAAAGCGCGAAGCACCCTCTTATGGATTCCAGGCGGCATTTATACAGGACCGCTGTGAAGTTTTCAAAGCCGAGGGTTACGTCCTCTTTGTGGTTTCGGCATCACCTTGCCAAAATTTGTCTTTTTTAAGCCCCAACACCCTCAACGCCATTTTGGGTGATGCTAACAAAGCCGTCTCCTTCGGCCATTTTATCCGAGAGCCCCGCGTCCAGATCACCCCTGACAAACCGGGAGGCTGTGGCGTCGCCCCTGTCGGTCCGTTCCAGCTTGCGGTGTTTGCGCGGTTCGGGCGGCGGCGTCTCCGTCTGCGTGAAGACGGCGCGGATGCGCTCGGCGCACACGCCGGCCGCCTCCCTGGTCTCGCGGGAGAGCTGCGACAGGCTGAGGAAGCCGTGGGGAAGGTCGTCCACCACGCACAGGGTGACGGGCTGCCCGACGGCCCGCAGGCGCTTGGCGAACATCACCGAGTCGTCCAGCATGGGGTCCAGGGCGCACGCCTGAGGAGAGCGAAGGAAGCGTTCGTGTCGGGCATCTTAATAAAGGGATGAGGAGAAGGAAGCCAAGTGGCCGAGTCTGCTTTGTGACAGCCATATTTGCCTTCTTGCTGACTCACTGGAGCCATTTTGAAAATCGCAAATAAACACAATCTGTCGAGGGGCTTATGTTGTCATCACTCGAGATTTGTTTGTTGGGCAGTCGCTCTGTGCGCAACCTCCAGTTTCCAATAGAGGTTCTTTTGAAGAAAATCCTATCCGTCAAATACTCTTTCAAATGATTTGCTATGATTCAGATTAAATAATTATTTAACAAAGAATCTCAAATTCCTGCTTTTGATTGTTTGAATCTACAGTGAAGCAGCACTATATTGCAGTTTATCGTTTGTGCCCCGATATAGCTAAGCTTTTTAGCTCATTGTTTTTATGGGTTTTTACAGCAGCAAGATTTCCCCAAACGTGATAGAATGTCAAAATGCTTGGAATGACCACAAATGTTGAAACTCAGATGATGAGTTTGGTAGAAATTTAGGGTTTTTTTTTGTGTTGAGGGGGAAAAAATGTGTGACTTGATCACCTACAGAAAATTGAAGTTTCAATTAAAAATACCCATAAATAAGCTGATATGGGCCAAAATTCTGACTCGACACATAAAAATTACTGTGACGTTTCAAACAGCATCACTATAAAAGTAATCTCTTGTAATGTCAGGAAAAAAGTTGAAATATTACCCCCCAAAAAGTCAGAATATTAAAAAACAAGGTTGCAATGTAAAAATAAAAAGTAATTGGAAAATCCAGCTGCCTTCCAACTGACTAATTTGTACAAAATGTATCTTTGAATTGATTGAGTCATGTCAAACAATCACGCTCGCAGGTGGCAAATCCAAACACCTTGCTAATGATCTCGCAAACACATGCAGACAGCGTAATGGCTTCATTTGCACATTGGAATACATCAAGAGCGCGGCTGCTGGCTCGCTCCGTTTCGTTATTCCAGCTTTTTAAACATGCAGACGGTGAACACAAATCATCCAACACTTGTAGCCTTTGCGTGTCTAAGCCTCCAGGCACTTACCACTATGTGCACGGGCGGCAGAGCCTTCAGCAGGCTGTCCGGGGCCAGGAGAGGCGAACAGAAGGGATCCTTGGCCACCGGCGAACTGTGCAGCTTCATCTCCGACAGCTGCTCCGAGCGCAGTGGCTCGAAGCCTAGCGGGAACTCGGAGCCATCCTCGCCATCAGGGGGCGGTATGGCCACCGAAGACAAGTCGCCGTGCACGGACGAACGCATGTCCGTGGAGATGGAGAAGTGGACTTCTTCAGGCTGCACCAGACACAATGACGGAAATGTGACATTGGCTTAAGAATTGACATAACAAAATGCAACATCAATTTAAGGGAGAAAAAAATTGATATTATCATATACGTATGATATTAAAATAAATAAAAATGTTAAGAGAATATACATCAGAATATTACAAGAAAAAAAGTCACAATATTACCCAAAAAATAGATAATCATTACGAACTTTCATTGCTACACACAAAAAATAAAATATTTGTGAGAGCAAAGGCCTTAAAAAAAAAAGGAAAAAAGTTATCGTTTGTTATGCTGTTTCACACGAATGAATGAAAACCTTCCCGCTCTTTTAAATGACGTTCACTTCTAGAGGACGAGGGCTCAATTTCAGAGAAAAGCATCAGCTCGGGGAAACAAACACAAATAAATCTTGGTGTGACCTACAGCGCGCTCAGACACAAGCGGTGCACAGTGGGAGTTAGAATTATGAGCTCCGAGGTCCTGGCACGTCTGGCTCTTCACAGATAACTTCCCGGCGAGGAATTCCGCCGGCTGCGACGACGTCGGCGGATCCACGTGAGGTGAGGAGATGGACGCCTCGGACACGCTCGTCCTCACCGCGTCTGAGACGACAAAAGGAGAAATTCAATCGCTGCCGCTTGAATTAATAATCAACTGTGGAGGAGGAGTTGGCTTGTTAGGCGCTAGCCCGGGAAAATTTATGGCGGCGGTAATGAACAATTACTGTCAGAGGCCTTCTGTTGAAGTGAGGTGAATTGATATGAAGGGATTTACAACCATGGAAGCAACAGGGAGCCACTAAGTGGACCCTGAGTAAAGATAATCATATACAGGCTCTCGTAACCTTTTAAGTGGCCAAATGGAATCAGTGTAACACAAAAGTGACCATCTCTCTCCAAAAAAAATTCACAAATATAGGTGTGTCATATTAAAATGCTGACTAGGCAACATTATTACACAGGTGTGCCTTGCTGCTCACAATAAAAGGCCACTCTAAAAATGTGGAGTTTTTTTCCCCAGGGTCACACATTTTGAGGCCGCACGCCCGTTGCCCCGCCCCCTGACTGACTCATCCAATCAAAAATCACACTCAGACACCTTCATTGCCTTGCAAACAGTCAGTGAGCAGGTCACAGCGTCCAATGCAAAATATCTGAATGAAGTCTTTCAACCTCTACTACTCGGCGTGCTAATGAAGCGAGCGGAAAATAGCTGAAAACCGATTGGTTGGCTCTCAGGCATTTTTGGGCCAATCCGAAGGCTGACAATGCAACATCAGCTGACACGCTCCTTCCTTCATGTAGTCAAATGTCTATCCGTGACTTATTCAATCAACTTTATGCGTCCCACATTTCAGTTTCCCCATTTGAAGTCCGTTTTACGACGCCAGAGTTCTATTAGACAATAAATTCCCCCCACGGGAGTCTTTGCTTCATAAACAGCATCTTACCAGTGGCTTCTGGTTGCGTGCTGGGCGGGTTGCCGGCTCTGTTGGAGTCCAGAAGCGAGTGGATCCAGTTGGACGCGCCCTGCCGGAAGTCTCGGAGCAGCAGCGCCGTGTCCCTCCTCACCATGCTGAGTGTGCTCACCTTCTCCACCTGCTTCTCCGTCTGTGGCTCATTACCTTGGGGGTGGGGGGGGGGGGGACATTAGGTTCATGAGTGAAGCCAAGTGAAAGAGGAAAGGTAATAAAAGTAAAACGGTAGAATAGTAAAGAAATTTGATGATTCCAGACCATTTCAGTGAGGAGGGAATAAAAACAAATCATAGTTATTGACGGTAAACAAACTATAGACAATATATATAGGATTAATTAACACGGCCCCCTCCACCTGTCAGACTAAACATTATTGCGAGTCAGAGTGCTGATTATTTACACCCAGCAATAAGAAGACTCGGAAAGTAATATAGATGCAAATGAGGAGAACTTTACAGAAACAACTCCTGCTACGGGAGAATTTATTTAAGAAAATAATCACTTTCTAAATAGTCTCATTCACTCCTATAAGGGCAGACAATCCTCTTTGTAATTAAGATGATTATTAAAATTAAAAATTACATAATAGAATGTGTTTTGAAATGACTGCGGAGACACCGGTTAGGATTTTAAAATATAGATTTTCCAACGAATAAAGTCATTGAATTGACATGTTTAAACTACTACTAGGCACCACCATAAAACCTTGTGATTTGGACCTGGGATCTTCTCGGAACACGAGTCGGTTAATGCCACAAAACTTTTCTGTGTGAATATATATATATTTTTTAATGGTCACTCTGCCAATACAGAATATTTCTTAAATTTTCCACCATTAAATATGGTATTAAACAGTGACTATAATAAGTCTACACACCCTGTTCAAATGCCAGGTTTTTTATATAAAGAAAAAGAAAACCACGATAAATCATTTAAAAAATGTCCAAGTCATGTTTGTAAATGAGAATTAGTTCTCAAACATTTTTACCTGGTTAAATAAAAAATAAAAATAAGTTAAAAAAAAACTTTTCCGCCACCAGTGTCACCTAAAATCTGTACAACTCAACTGAAAAAAGTGAAGTAAAATAAAACTGACAATTTTCACATTTCATCTCATGTTAAACAGGACTTGTTTGACATGCTAGATTAGTTAATACATTTTAAAATAATAATAACAATAATAAAATAGCGGATGATGTAGTGACTGACCTGTTTTTCGTTGGCTCCTTTGAGTTTATGGCATAGAACGGGTTTTTTTTCTCCCAAAAATATTGACACTCATTCTGAGTTTAATACTGCGTTAGCGGAGGTCTCAACATCGCCTCCATATTAACAGAACTGCGTCACAAACCAAGAACTCCCTACATCCAACTGTAGAGACTCCAGATGAGTCAATTTTAGAAACAAAATACACAGCAGGACAGTGGACAGTCACGCACCTGCGTAGGCATTGAGACACCTGGAGAGAACGCTGAGCGGCAGCATGGGGTCTATGAGGGTGAGCAGACGGGAAGGCGAGGCGTAGGCGGTGAGCAGGGTGGCCGGGTAAGTGGCCACGAGGCCGTCCGGTATGCGCACGCCGAAGGCGGCGGCGCGCATTGACGTGGTCACGCACAGGTTGCCCCCGGCGCTGTCACCTGCCAGGCAGACTTTCTCCCCGGTCCAGCCTGGATGGGCAGAGGGTAGAGAACAAAAGGGGCCAAAAGTTACATTCATGCTACATTCTAAATTACAATTTACACTCCACAAACATGAAATCAGCATAATTGTAAACGAAAATAAAAGATTATCAATACTAATTTTGAGTTTTTTAAATTTATGTCTTTGATCCTTTTTTTAAATTTTAAAATGACTAATTTAATAAATCTTGTTTGGTACAAAAGGAACTTACATAATTATTCATTTTAATTAATTTAGCAGTAGTATATTTAATAGTAATGCATATATTTGTGGAGACCGGGGTGAAGTTGGTATATTACAATTTTTAAAATGTGCAGAATTTTACGCGCTACTTCATGTTAAAGATTAGTTGGCTCTTAATATGAAAAGAAAAATGCACTGAGCTGTCACCAATGTCTTACAAATGCAAATATGCCATCTAGTGGCAGAAAAATGACCTCAACACAAATTAATTTCACACTTGTTTTTTTACAGTACAGTACTTTTTTTACATTGATACCCCCCCCCACCCCCAATTCTCATACACTGAAATAGTCTGTTTGCATTAACTTTTTTTCCCCTAACTAAAAAGTCCCAATTGTCAACTCAAGCACGTCACAGACACAATCCTTAATACGTTTTAGATGCTCAACATTGCCAACATAATGAAATGAGCCGTCGGCTCATCTTCCTTTTCATTAGTTTTAATTCATTCATTCTTTTATTTATTTTTTAAATAAGTGCTTTGACAGTTCGGAATGTTAAAATGCGACTGAAAACTCCCGTCTGTTCAGTTAATGGCGGTTTTATGATGTGACATTTTGTGGAATTAATTGACATTAGATGGGATTTTCGAGTTTACTGAAGACTAAATGATCCATAGATGTGAGTGGGAACGCTTTTTATTGTGTCTCCTGTCATTGTGTTCTGTGACTGCGTGGAGACCACCAATCCACGGTTTGCCCCGCCTCTCAGTCTTAGTCATCCGCGATAGGCTCCAGTTTACCCGCAAGCCCGTTAAGGACAATTACTATGGAAAATGGAACGATGGCTGGAAGGGATGGATGAGGAAAACACAAGTGCTAATAGTGCAGTGAGGTGCCTTATTGAATTTGCATGACATACCAAGCAGGTGGTGGTTCCTCAAAGCCCAGCAGTACGCATAGAAGCACTCCTCCAGGGCCCGTGGAAAAGGGGCTTCGGGGGCCAATGAGTAGTCCACCGACAGAATGGGGACGCCCAAGTCATGGGACCAGCTCTTCAGATAGGGCTGCACAAGAAGAGCCATGGAAGGAGACACCAAAGGGAATGTTTAATATGCTGTTTAAGCGATGAGAAACAACAGCTGCCACAATAAAGCAGAGAGGAAGAGAAGAGGGACACGGAAAAGAGAACAGAAAATTTATGAAAATGATTGGTCCCTGTGATGTGGTGTGTCTGCTTTCCGGTTTTATTGTCTAGACGGGGCTGGCCTGCGAGGTCACCTCCATTTTCTCTGCGTGAATCACTAACAAAAGATGTCCTTATTTGATGAGAACACAAAAGGGAAAGACAAGAAGGGGTTGCTGCAAGATCAATGACGACCTCAAAGGTTGTTATGAGTTTTTTTTTTTTTTGCATGTCATGAACTCTCACGAGATGTCACTTAATGCTGACTCAGCACCTCCAAAAACTCGGCAGTGACACCATTAGAGTGCTGCTGTCAAAATAATTAATCATAGTGCGGTCAACTGAGTATGTGAAGTCAGCAGAGGAAAGCATGAACAATACAATAATGTGATCTAACACAAAGAAAATCTGCAGCTACAAATACTCTTCAGTTTCCCCCCATTTTATTGAAAGAAAAACATGTATTACAAAATTCTAATACTTTTATCTCAAATCATATTTCCCCATTTAAATGAATGGAAATTCTATTAATCTGTTACAGCCTCTGAAAAAAATATCTGTAATGTGTTTTTTTTTTTATAAGAAAAAAATGGAACAATAAAATAATATACTTTATAAAATATACAGTAATGACATAAAAGTATAGTAAAAGTAAAATATTTTTAACTACTATTTTCCCTTGTTTTAAATGTATGTGCTTTAATGGTACCCATGCAGCTCCTGCAAAAAGAACTTTCCTACAACTCCTACAAAACATTTTTTTTTAAATTGCAGGTTGCTGTCGAACCGCTCTCACTATGATGCAGTACTGTATATTTCTACACCACATAAACTACTAGCACAATAATAAAATGGGTGATTTGGACTGTCAATCCAATTTGCGCAATCCTATCGTTTAAAAGACACAGCTCTTCCACTGGATCTCCTGAGATGGTGCTCGGGTACAGAATGGTGTCCGTTGGGTGTTTGTGAACTGTCACTGCTGAAGAGAGTGTCAAAGACTATGAGCAGCTCTGTCAGTCAGGCCAGCTCATCACTCACTAGCTCGAAGGGAGCAAAACAAATGGCCCACTAGACAGGAGATAAGGGCTTTGTGTGTGTGTGTGTGTGTGTGTGTGTGTGTGTGTGTGTGTGTGTGTGTGTGTGTTTAATTTTACATGACTTCAGTAACACTTCTGGTGCACACACTTCCTGTCAACCAAGAACAACACACACACACACACACACACACACACACACACACACACACACACACACACACACACACATCTGCTCTTGTTTGTGCAGCGAGGAGCGCCAAAAGTGAGCACAAGTCATGAATTTTCAAGAGCAGTCAGCATGATGGAGCAAGCGTCACCAGAACATCTGCCGTATTTTGGCGTTAAAACTCCGCTCCAAGCAACTTTACGGGGGACGTGAGACATGATACGCATCCACAGTTATAGGAGGGTGTGCACACTTGTGCAACCACATTATATCAAATGTTTATTTTTACTTTCCCTCACTAAAAGATTTCATTTCTATTTGAATTTTACAGATTATAGGTCACATTGATGATATATATATATATATATATATATATAACAGGAACCTAGCAAAAGAAAGATTAGAGTCTCTTCCTTTATCAGGAAAAAAAGTATATTTTTATCTGTTTACTTTTTGCACCAATTAGCATTAGAATATAGCCAAGTTTCATCCTTGTTAACCAATCTGTTTAAAACACTGGGGAAAGGAGCTTTTTTGCAACACGGCCCTGGTTGATCTCTCATACTCTGCTGCCACCTGGTGGCCTTTTTTTTGGTAATAACTACCATTGCTTTAAGCAACCTCTTCATGTATAAATAAGTTTTTGGGACAATGCCAATATTTAAAATATATATATTTTTTATATGTTTTTGAAAGCAAATGAGTTATTTAATTCAAACATAAATATGTTTTGTTTGTTTTTTTGGGTGGGAAGGGCAATGGCATTTTCATTCATTCCAATAGGGAAAGATGATCTAAGATCCAAGTGTTTTGAGTTCCGAGCGTGGTCACAGAATGAATTAAACATCAATTGTATTACATGTCATATTATAGCATAACAACCTGCCACTTTTTCCCTAAACTTGCTAACCAATTCAATTTGTTTACTTTCACACCTCTAATGTGTAATGGAGGAGAAGCGTGGGGGTCGATGTCGCTCATCTTAGCCTTATGGAGCTGGGTTGGTGAAAAAAAACGAATCGTACCTCGTGGGACTTGGAGGTCTGAGCTACAAAGCCTCCGCCGTGGAAGTGGATGAGCAGGCAGGGTGATGAGGGCAGCCGCTTGGTCTTCAGCCCCAGCGAGAGGGAGATGGCGCCGGCATCGGAGCGGGTGAGAGATAGCAGGGTCTCGCTGTCCTGGAGCGAGACAACACAAGTGTTGAACAATGCTTCGAGACTTTAGTTTAAAGCAGCACATTAGGACAAGTTGTAAACACGGCTTGTTTTACTGCCAATGTTAGGGCCCCGCAGAGAGCGGGATTAGCTGCTGTGCACCTGCACCAACACGCACTCATTGTGCAACACAAACAAGCCAGGTTGATGAGATGTTGCCAAGAGGCCCTTCTTTTTTCCAGCTGACGCAGTCTTGTAATTTCGTGACACCGTAAAGCGCCGCGCTTTTTTTTTGTTTTTAGCGAGATCAATGACTTTGAGGCGTTTGCTGAATTGCTTGTCTGGTTACGTGCCAGCCTCCAAACAAGGAGGATGAGCGAGCTGAAGGGGAGAGCGAGAGAGGGAGAGAGTGTGATAAAGAGCTGAAAAAGTGGCAGTGACGGCGACGAAAGGGACGAGGATTATGTGCGGAGACGACTGGGAGAAGCTGTCAACAAAATTCCAACTCTCCAAAAATGCTTTCTGAATTTTCATCGCTTGAATATGCAAGCTTTGCTGAGAAGACCCAGTGGAAAAATAGTGTTAAACTAGGACAGACAACTATTAAGACTGGATTTACACCACAGGACCAAATGTCCAATTCTGATTTAATCCCTGTATCCAATTTTTCGGACTCCCTCGCTCCCATCGGTTATGTTACACATCAGACAACCCATGCAAGTTAAATCCTTGATACAGAAATACAATACATTCAAATTCAAAGTTTGAAAAGCATTTATGCCACTTCATTTTTTTCCACATTTAAACACATGGAGACTGATGGCTAACACAAAAATATTGTAGGCTACAAAGAGTGTGCCGATTATGTGTTAATAGTAAACAAATGCCACCACCTACTAACTTATTACAGACCAATTTACCACAAATGTATTGTCTCACAATATAAATTAATAGTCCTGTCCTAAGATGTATATGAACCTACAGCCATCCCTTTCTGTAGGCGAAAAAAGCAGGATTGAAGAGAACAGCATGCAATAATTTTAAACAGCTGTGCTGAAATACTTGCTGTTTTTGTTGTTCTTTTTACAAATGGACAATGTCTCAAACTAGATAGTGTACCACCATCTAGTGGTTGCTAGTGACATTACACCCAAAACAGATGACTGTTAGGCCAATATAGTTATTTACAGTGAAAAAAATATTTAAAATAGCAGGACCGTAAACCCCAAGTCACAATAGAGGAATTTACTCTACTGTGTGTACCTTGATTTAAGACAGTGGTGTCTAAACTATAGTCTGCGCATTTTGTAGTATTTGTGTGTTGGATATGTTTATGATAGTTATGGTTTAGTATTTAGTATGTATTGGCTCATTGTGGTTTATTTGTGTTATTTGAACAAACATGGGTTAATATACGGTACATGAACATAATCGGTGTCAAGCTCGTGTATATAGGGTACACCCCATCTGTGTATAAGATGCACTCTGAGTAGCGGACGTCTGATATATATTGGATTTATCCACATTTGGAAAAGTCCTGATTTCAATCTCAAGACAACAGATTCCGTGCAATTTTTTCCCTATTTCCACTGTCGTGATGCACATCCCGAATGGGCCACTTGAGAGCAAACAAATTGAAAATGTGTCACTTTAACCGTGCAGTGCAAAAGCAGCCTTCGTGAAGTCAAATAATATCACGTAGTCTCGTCTCTCAGCGAACACAATGACGGCTACCTGTCCTTCCCGCAGGTCGTACGAGATGAGCCTCATCTGAACCGGAGCGGTGCCGATGTGCGCCGACGGCGGCGGTATGGTCACCGAGGCTCTGTGATTGGCTGCCAGCGGGAGGTCGAAGGGCACGGGAGGCACGGAGAGCGCTCGGTTCACCTTGACCGGCACGGACGTCATACTGGCCAGACTCTGAGGGCGGAGGGAGGGGAGGAGAATGAGAGAAAACGGAGAAACGGGGATTGTGAGTTTGACGGCGAGTTCACTGGAGGGAAAGAGAAACCGTATGAATAAATCATGAATGCCGCAGAATGAATTGAATTCTCCTCTATTATTACTGTCGGCGCACATGCATAATGATAGTGGGGTACATCTACCAGCAAAGGAAAGTATTGTCAACTGACAAAACAGTCTTTTGAATGGACTGAATTTGTGCATCAAATGCATACGATTAAATTGTGATAAACTGACTTCTCCTCCTTGAAATTTAAGTCAGTTTAGAACATTTTACTCATGTGAAAGTGATGTACATACAATGAAGTAAATTCGGGACTTTCTTTTTCCAGTGTACGGGGGTCCTTGCTTTACACCTGAGGTCCATTCCTACTGCGGCGATATAATGCTAATTTGTATGCAAGTCGGAACACAATTACACTAGAGCTATTACTAGCTACGCTAATGCGGAGGTCGTCATAACAGCAAAGTGGCCAAAACATGGGTTAGATGAAAACTTCTGCCTTTCCACTGTTTGACAGTGCTCTCTACTCATTATTGCGAGATTACTTCAAAATAAAAACTACAAAAATCAAGTCAGCTTGAATGCATCATGAGGAGACTGAAGGAGCACTTCAACCACATACACAGCAGAGTATTATACTGCATACGTGAAGTCTGCTGGAATGCTAATCATCGTCTTCACCTAACACAAGATTATCTTCAGTGCTGTGCAGGGAACTCATAACTTTCAGACTCCACACTTAAATTCATCTTAGAGACGATCTCCGCGCTTTAGTAGATGCTGCTGTTTTGGTTAGCAAGTGTTCATATAGGATCAGGAGTTACTATAATGTGCAAGCAAAAGCATCAGTGAACCAGGATAAATACAGTTACTATTCTTTTTTTCTTTTATGGGTGTGAGGGAGGTGTTTATTTGACTTGAGTGGACGATGCACTCAGCGACTAATTGGGAGAGTCTATTAGGGCAGTGATTCCCAACCAAACCACATTAGTGTGCTGTGAGAGATCATTAGGTGTGCCGCGGGAAATTAACCAACTTCAGTCAGAAAATGTCAGACAAATAATATTATCTTTGTTCATCTATCTATGCTAGTGACCTATAATAACAGGCAGAACAATTACATGTCATTCCAACGCATAATAAAAGGACATAACCTACATAGACGACTGTTCAGTTCAAGATAAACTGTTAAATAGAGACAAAGCAAGCTGGCAAAGTGGCAACAAGGATCAACGCCGCCACTCACCGACAGCACTTCGGTCTCCGTGACGTTCCAGAAGGTCTTCCAGAAATGGACGTCGAGGTTCTGAGTGATGCGCTCAAATTCGGCCCCTCTCAACTCGGGGTCGATGGCGTACTTGCCCGACGTAAAGAGGGAGCTGGCCGCTACACCTGAGGGGGAAAGGATGGTTGATCTCAAACAGACGGAATTCAATTATCATTTGCGCGGCGGCGGACAATGGGGGAGGAAAACTAATCAACGAGGATACATAAAGGAAGAGACATCAAGTAGACGAGTGTTGTAGTGAATGAAAATCATTTAGTTTGGGATAATAGATATCAAAGCCTCTCAGATCGGCCCAAAACCTTGAACAACAAATAATGCTTTACTGATTCACAGCACTTCAAACTTGTCAATATTTAAATGTTTTATGTCTACTCCGCTCATGCAACTCTGAGGCCAAAGCTTTTTCTGCGTTTATGGCGCTTACGTAGATGCAGCCTTGCCTCGAGTGGTTTCGCCTCCGGTTGTCCATGATGATGAACGGCCAAAACTAAGAACGGAAAAAAATCTATACAGAAACTATACAGGATGGGTTGTAAGCAGCCTATTCTATTAACGAGTAGAAAAGCTTTAAGGCTAAAGTTATTAATTTTTAAATATCCATTGGGACTTGAATAGCAGGTGCACTCACCGTATGGTGCAATACCTCCTGCCTCCACTGTGGTACAGCAGAGAGCAAAAAAAAAAAAAAGTAAGTTTAATTACAATGAAACTTTCAAACACCCCCAAAAATCGCACACAATTTGGAGTTCACGCCACCGCCAAGTGTGTTTTTCTTTTTCTTTGGGAGAGATGCTAACTACTAGGGCTCCATGCTGCCCAGCTCAGAACAATTTAAGAAATACAAGTATGACCCAGCTCCAATCCTACATCACAGATGTAACCCAAATGTGTAAACCAGTTGTCAAGCCAGGTCAAAAATATAAAAGATGAAAATAAAAAGTATGCTGGTCCGTGAGAGTGAATTCCTTCCCTATGTGATGTCATATTCTGGTGCCGCTGCTCTATGATATGCTGACATATCCATAACCAGACCCTCAAATCATTCATCTGCTTGGCATTTTAGGTCTGTGATGAAAATTATTGGCGGACACAACATTTCTAAGGGGTTTGAATTTAAAAGTTAGCCAGTACAAAGTGTTGCCGGCGTTGCTTTCCACACGTCAATATTTATCGAAGGCTCTTCTGGTGTTTACAAGATTGAAAAACATTGTAAAATATGAAGAAGACTGCAGGCTATATCGCCTGAGATTCCAAAAGGATGAAAGAGCAGGCAACACATACATAGCATCAAAAGATGAGAGCGGGGCGGTTGCGGGAGGTGGGTGGGGGTCAAGGAACAGTGTGGAGGCGGCGAGGTGAGATGAGAGCGACCCTTGAATGACAATGAAGACCATGCTGACCTATTCCAGACTGATGGCGCCTGTAGTTGTCTCCGAAGGCCACCAGGCCGATGGCGATGGTCTGCAGGGACGGCCGGATGGCTGGGGTAAACTGGTGGGGCCCAAGCAGAAAATCAGGACCTCAAGCGTAAGATTCGCAAGTTTATGTTACGTCACGAATACCTCGGTGTAGAATGATGATGAGGGGGCAAAAATAATAAATGCACCTCACATGTATGTTGTGTATCTTAAGTGCAGTATGCATGAAATAAAAAAAAAATATATACAAATAATAAAAACAAAATCAAGGGGTTACTGTATTTACACATGTTCACCTTCTATTTTTAAAGGCTTATATTATTATTTAAATACTAAATTAGTACGTAATACAAATGTGGTTGTGTAAATGCAAATTTTGCAGGAACGGTGTAAAAGAGGCAGAGATTCAGGAGAAAGTGATTCCCAACCGATGTGCAGTTTTGGGTGTAATTCTACTGTTAACCACTAAATGGCGGCACACTATTTAGTTTGAGATGGTGAAAACTTGAAACAAATGATTTGAAGTCATCCTCTGTAATCCCGCTTTTTATGCCTACAAAAAGTGACGGCTACAGGTTCACTTTATAATGTACATCTTGATAAAACATCCAAAGCAGGATTGCTGACGTGTTTAGCGAGAGGGTAAGTTATATCTGTTAAAAAATTGTATTTGTGAACACAGAGGGATAGGCATATTGTTTGAATAATATTTTTGTGTTGTCCATTGTTGTTGCTCTCTCTCAACATGTTACATGTGTTTTATTTTTTAAATGTGTTTGAAGACCGTTAAAAAAACTAAACAAAATCAAATGCCATGCTAGAAAAACATGCCTAGGGAGTATTTAAATAAGATATTTATATATCGCAGATTTCATTATTGCAAAGGTGGTCTGAAACTGTATTGTGGCATTTTTGTGGGGTAGTAATGGATTCATTTTAGTTGTAGTTCATAGTTAGTTGGTCTGAACTAGGTGATTTGAGTTACAAGTGTGGTTACTGAACAAATTAAACTCAGAAGTCAAGGCACCAGGCAAATCCATTCAGTTCTCTTCCACTCGACGGTGGGAGGTAATATGAGCCTGCGCGCCCACCTTTTTGTGTGAGAGTTTTCCTAATGTAAAAAATGTGTCTTGTCTCAACAAAGTTTGGAAAACAATGCTGTATAAAAATGTGAAGTCTGCATTTTCGGACGCAAGAGAAGATTAAGTACATTGGAAATTGACAGACTTGAAACACTTGCTCCTCACTCAAGTATGATCCCACCTGAAATCCCAGGCAGCGGCCGTAAAAGCAGCCCTTGTGCATGGAGCTGTATTCGCGCACGAAGCTCTCGCTGAGGCCGCTCTCGTCGTGAAAGAAGAGGTCGCCGTGGCTGTTGTCGTGCAGCATGCGCTGGGCCAGGTAGAGCAGCGCCCGCAGCTGGCACAGGGCGTTGCAGTAGGCCTCCATCTCGCAGGCGTTGTGGGCCACGCGGAAGAAGATGCTGCGGCGGTTGGCGGTGATGTAACGGGCCTTGTGGATGATGTGGAGGAGGCAGCAACGCACAACCTGGAAGAATGTGGACAATATTTCACTTTACAGTGGCTATAGAAAGCAAACGCACGGCTGTTAAAATCACTTCAAATTTCTTTCTATTATATTTAAAACTGTGAAAGCATGCTTCAAAAGTCAAAGAAAAGCTCAAACCATCATCTCAACGGCAACCTTTGACCTGTGTGAGCATTTCAAGGTTGAAGTGGCCTTTGGTTTTCATTGTTCTTTTTATGCCCTCTTTGGCACTAAAACCAAGAAATGGCACAAAAGCGTGCTGTGACATTTGTTGATGTTTTTGTAGAATGCAGAGTATTTTGCAGGATCTATCAAGACCCACAAAATATTGTGTCCTATTGGTTATGTAAGCGTCAAAACTACCAAATGGAACTTCATCTTCACCCCCCAAAAAAGTGCCTTTTTTTTTTTTTACATGGCACTCGCCATCCGCACTATAATCTCACTCTGCTGTTTTTTTTTTTACCAATTACAACACTTTTACTGACTGCTGTGACACATACTCTATATACTATACATTACACATATTCTGTTTGAGTTTGAGGTGCCTAAACTTTTAACCTTGACATTTTCTGGGTCGAGAGTGAGCAGCAGTCTGCCCCAGTTGAATTTGGGTGAGAAAGATGATGCACGTAAAGTACAATGGGTATATTCACATTCATATTGACCGTTGGAAATGTTAAAATGGCAATAAAAATACATCGCTTCAAGAGTTAATAATAAAGTTTTAAAAATAGTGACAGTGGTGTTCTTGAAACATATGGTCGCTTCAGTTGCAAATTTGCATGGAGTAGAGGAATCTTTTAGGCGTTAAGGTCTCAAATTCTTTCATTTTATTAAAAAAAAAAAACATCAAAGACTGATTAAATTGGAAGATTCGTGAAGTGGTGATGCGTGAAAACGAGCAAGCTTGACACTTGTGCCAGTGGGGATATGTCCATATTAGTCAGGACTTCTGTGGCAATGAAAGGGATTGATAGTGGCGAACAAAGAGCGCCATTCATTCGTGTGCCGCTCGGCTCGACTTATTCACTTGTGGCGGGGCTGCAACTTTCGAATGTCACTGTGCTTCATCAATAACTGTGGGAGATAAAATGCAGTGTGTATAGAGAGACACAGTATACTGTAGTGCTGCTGCAGGAGTTTATCTAACCTGATTTGCAACACAAAATCAATTTGTGGAACAAATGAGCTGACCTTGAAACAAAGTCGTGTCCAGCCAACGAGGGGATGCAGAGCAATTCTTCAGTGCGGATGAACAGACGACAAGGATTCCCAAACTGGTTAGATTAAAATTGTAATGCCACTATAATCATCTCCTCCCATTTAAATGGTTTTAGTTCCAGAGTTTTGACTTTTTAGGATGTATGCGGGGGAGAGTGGGTGTGCCAACTCTGCCAGGATGTTGGCAGTCTTTCACATCTTTTTGGAGAGTGTATGTGAAGGAAACAGGCCACAAAAACTAGCTCATAAAGTTTGGGATATGAATCTTACTTTTTTTTTTTTCTTACCCCTGAATTGGATTTTTTTTTCTCATTAAAAATCAAGGCCACACAATACTCAAATACAAATCTGTAAAGTCAGCAAAAATAAATACATCAATGAGTCAAAGGCCATTTTTAGGTACAATAAAAGTATTATAATATTCAAAACATAATGCCATTTTCTTTCAAAACAAAAATATGACCTGAAATATCATTTCACATATAACATATATTGTCAAGAAATATTTAAGGTTGACTTCTACTTTAAACTTTTTTTAGGGCGTTTGCAGGGTAGCGAGGTTAAAGTGGGCGGTGCTTTGCTTGAAAAGTCTAGAAAAGTGAAAGAAAACATGGATTACCCAAAATGTAGTAAGCACTCAAAGCGGTGGCGTGATTTTCAACTGTTAACTCATTTTGAACTGAATACATTAAAAAAGGTCGCTTTTTATTTGAGGTAGTGTGTGTGATAAATGTCCCGCGTTTACCTTGACGAGAGAGCGATAGCCGTTGGCCGGTATGTGCGGGTCGAAGTCAAAATGGTGGTAGACGGCGGCAAAGCCGGAGATGACGGGTTCCAGGCTGCGGGCGTGCTCCTGGATCAGCTTCATAGTCTCCACCAGCCGCCGGGCCGCGTCGCTCTGCGGCCCTTTGGCCCCTCCCGAGAAGAAGGCGGCATTCTCCTCGCACACGCTGTACAGGGCCACAAACACCGCCTTGGTGTCCATCACTGCAAGAAGGAAGAGAAAAAAAAAGCTCAAATACCACTAGGAGATATTTTGTTGAGGCGGACATCTTATGCTTGTACGCATCCCGCTGGCATATATTTCATTTATAGCTGCTCATTAAAGCATCTACCCCGGGGACGTTATCTATGTGTAGAACATTAGCCACGCTTTATTTCTAAAAGTAGATGAGATCTTTTCATAGGCTGGAATTGTACTTCCCCCTTCAATGATGATGAATTGTGTTCATGGGCACATACGTATCAAAAAAAGGAAATCTGTCACGGGGTAACCGTGAGGTGCTATTTTCCTCATTCTCTTGTCACAGAGCCATGGAGAGGCTAATCCTTGAGATATTTTCAAAGTTTGAAGTGGGCGTAAGCAGAGATGTCCAAATAAATGTTAGTGCCGATTGAACATTAGCTATTAGTGCTTTTTTTCTCGTGTTTCCGTCTCGCTGCCGTGTAGAAAAAACAGCCTCTGCACGCTTCTCTCGTTCCCTCTGCGGCTGTTTGGCTTTCAGTGGATTTTTGCCAGCTTGGGTTGAATTTTATCCACGTATTTTTCCAGTCTGCAGTTCCACCGTGAGGTGCGTGTAGACAATTTGTG
Source organism: Vanacampus margaritifer (assembly GCF_051991255.1). Taxonomy (NCBI): domain Eukaryota; kingdom Metazoa; phylum Chordata; class Actinopteri; order Syngnathiformes; family Syngnathidae; genus Vanacampus; species Vanacampus margaritifer. The sequence goes on along the minus strand of NC_135440.1, from coordinate 26,842,505 downwards.
ATGTATGCCTTATCCACTTTAATGTTGTTTGCCGCTTTCAAACAGATATCACGCCAAAGTACCACATCAAAGACAGACAGAAGATCTGGCATTTTTTGCCTGTGTCCCTCCCCGATGCTAAAAAAATAAATAAAAAAATCAGCTGACAACCCAACAAGGCGAGCAACGTGAGTGTTTTTTGTTAAAGGGACGATATGGAGCATGGACGAGGCCGCCGATCGAATGCCCAGGTTGGTTTTCATACCTCAGTAAGTCTCGTGGAGCCACTGGTGCTGACTAATGTTGCTGATTTGAGATCAGATCTCAACATACATTATTCTGCACATACTGAGCATCTGCTTATCTATGTGACTCTTTAGTTATTAATAGTCATCCAACAGAAAGAAGCCCTTTGTGTCATATACTTCATGGCGATGACGTTTGAATGTTCCGATAGGGATCGAGGCCGTTCTGGGCCCTGCAGGCACTTGGCAAGTAATGTTAAGCAAGTCCTTGTGGTTATTTGGCCTTGCCGATTTGTCACATTGATGCGGTTAGGTCCGCCCCACCAACAGTATCCCTACTATGCTAGGAATCAGGGGTGTCAAAAAAATTCGACTGCGCAATTCTCGAACCGATTCGATATGCGGCCGAATCGATTTTTAACCATCTTTTTTTTTTTTTTAAATGGGAATATTCAACAAAACGTCTTACTTAGGGTTAGGATTCACACATTAAGCATGGAAGAAACATTAAGCCTTAATATTTGATTTCAGTGCTTTTCAAAGATGAAACAGACTGCCGACTGTTTGTTAAATGCCGTGGCACAGTTAGAAGCCTGCATTTTCAGATATATACATTTTCATACAAATCTTACAGTGTACATGTACAAGTTTACTGATGAGTATTTTTTTTAAATGTGAGTTTAAAAAAAAAATCGCAATAATCAATTTATAGATTAGTATCGCGATTAATCGGTATTGAATCGAATTGTGACCTATGAATCGTGATACGAATCGAATCGCCAGGTACTAGGCAATTCACACCCCTACTAGGAAGTGTAATGAAATTGAGATTACAGTAATTTCTGAACTATAAGGCGCACCTACATTTGGGGAACACGCGAGTTTGTTACATATATAAGCCGCACCCAACTGTAAGCCGCAGGTGTTTTATGTTACCGCGCCGGGGCTTCCCGCTACTTTCTTTTTGATAATGAGGGTGCGAATTGTCTTGCTCTCGTTCTGTCCCTCCTACTGTATTTGGGCTCACTTGGTTTGTTTTGCTCTACCTGACTCTTGCGCTTCCTTTATTGTGATCTGATGGATAAGCCGCACCTTTGTATTAGCCACAGGGTCGAATGCAAGTGAAAAAAGTAGCGGCTTATAGTCCAGAAATTACTGTAGTTGATGAGTAAAGATATGCTGACATTTAAACTCATCTCATGACTTCAAACTTTGCATCTTTCTTATGGGGCAGTCACTTCACATGAATTTCAATTCAGGCATGTGTAAAAAATAAAATCTGCATTATGGTATGGCGGTTCAACTCTTTTGATGATTTTCTAAAGGTAACACTTCAACATTCTTAACGGTCATGCCAGTGTAAAAATAACAATAAAACTCAGTTAACTAAAGCGTGATACAGTACACACATACCGATAACCCGGTGTGTCAAATGCTTATAATTGTCAGAACTAGTGTAAACTCTATGCTGCCACTAGGCAAGGAGGAGCAACTCCGCTAGCTGTGGAAGGACAGTCATGGTAGATATGCATAAAAAACAAAATGTCCTTCCAGGCACCACCACTTTCAAATTGTGATGAGTCAGCAAAGAGCCGGTGGAATGGCCAGGAGACTGCGGCCGCACTAAAGAATGTGTGTAAATACAAACAATATACGCATGCATTTCGACAGTTGGCCTTAGGGGGCCGAGAGTGAAAAAGCCAATCCCATTTGCCCACCAAGCCAAAATCCAAATGACATAAGAGACGGAACGTGTCCAAACCTGCAACCACAGTAGGTCAGGCACATCAATGGGTTTGGCTGCATAATCCTTTGAGGGAGATACATTGCAAGCGTTGCATCAACAAATCTGTCTTTGCATTGATAAAAATGTTGCTTTGATTGACTCTGTCACTTTATTACTTTGTATTGCTATACAACTGCGCTGGGTGGTGCTAAATAAAACCTCCAAAGTATTAGAAACAACCCTCAGTTTATATAATATCCTCTAAAAGTATTGAGATAGTGAAGCCAATTGACAATGAGGCACTTGGGAGATCGGTGCAAGGTGGCAGGCTAACATCCGGTCGCCACGTAAAGACGGAGGGACACCACAAGAAATGTGTCAAAACTCGAAATTAGAGTTGGCGTACTGAACTGAACATAGTTGAAAACCGCGGTGTTAGCTGGAGGAGCTATCTCCTCGTTGGAAAAACTTTGGATGCCATTTCAACCTTTGGCAAGTACCAGCGCCGAACTATTGAATATATAACCATACCTAGAATTATACAACCGAAGGTTATCACATATATAAATAACCTCAGAGGTGGTTGCTTTAAGTCAGATGGCGTCTCAGTAGCTTGGAACATACCGACCGTGGAAACGGTTCCATCCCCTGACATTTCGGAAATGCTTAGCACGTGGCCATGCATAAGTTCCATCATCCATTTGCTTGTAGACTGGAAATGTTTTGAGTTTGACATCAGATACCAAACCCACAACGGTTGAAGTGGACCGCTGTAAAAAAAATGACAGTTTGCTACTCTCTGCTGGACACTACTTGCTAACACAAACACGGATAATAGCCAAATAGAACCATTTGGCATGTCCCGAAGAAGAAACAAACCACTGATGAACTAATTAACAGGTGTCTAATAAGTAGAGCATGTTATCAACAGCAGCTGCGGATGACCGGAAGGACACTAAAACATCCATTAGTGACTTCAGCGACCACCAGAGAGCAGAATTTCACGTAATACGCTACATCAGACGACATCAACTACTGATTTGGTATTAAAATAGGAAGACCAGCTTGAGCTCTTGCGGATGTAAATGCCTGAAAACAAAAAATGCTCTCATCTCATGTTACATTTTGACATCAAACTAACTTTTTTCAAATTGAATGTTACAGAGGCTTAAACTTTTTCCAAATCCTTTACAGTACATTTGTTAGAAAGTGCAGTTATATTTTACTTTTAGAACTGCAAGTATTTTTTCCCTCTATATGTAAGTGCATTATTAATTTTCAAACTGTACTGTTACAGCAGCTTACAAAAGCATTAAATGTAGTTCTTAGGAATACATGGTTGCTCGCTATGATGGTAATTGATAGCCAAGGTTTTGTTGTTGTGTTTTTCAAATGTGGTCCCTGGTGTAAAAAGTCAGAACAATCATTTTAAGATTACCAAAAGTCCTATAAAGCGACATTAAACACATTTAAGTAGTTGAATGGGTGTATTAACACAATGGTGTCCGGCTATTAGTGTAGCACACTTAACAAAATGATGGTAGAGGTTTTAAAAAAAGAAAAAAAGAATAAAGCCTTTACCTGTGTCTGTGTTCAAGCTTCTGTCCTTGTCTGTATCCTCTCTTGCAAGCGTGGAGAAAAAGAAAGTTAGAACGAGTGAGATGGAAGGAAAGATGTAAGGAAGGAAGGAAGGAAGAAAGGAAGGGAAGGAAGGAAAGGGTGGCCCATAGGAAAGAAGAGAAGGCTTTGCGATTTTACTCTCACAGCCTCGTTTGTTTCCTTGAGTCGAAAGCTTGTCAGAAGCTTCCCAGATATAATCTGTCCTACTCGGCACTGGGCTTTTAAAAGGCGCTGCCGCTGACAAGTGCCTCCATGTGACAGCTCTTTTCGCAATTGGCTCTTTGAGCATGTTACTGCCTTTTGACATGAAGCTGAATTGGCAGGCGACGCAGGCCGGAGGGGGAAAGGCGGGACCATAACAACAATGAGGCAGGATATAAAAACAAAACCCATATCAAAACATTCACAGTTTGTGATTGCACACATTGTGCCCTCTGTTCACACTTCTGGAATCATTGGCCGCCTGCAAGTAGCTCCAACTACAACACATCAATAATAATTCATAGAATTAACACTCATTTCATGACTTTATCAGTGCCAAAAAAAACTACCACATTAGGCAATGAGACAGAAGAATGAGAGCAAATGTGAATGGCAACTGTATGTAAATAATATTTGAATGGATTTGAAAAGTCGACACAACCTCGTTCAAATACCCGATTTTGTGGCATAAAAACAAACCGCTCAAATATAACACTTCCTAACTCACATATCACACAAACTGGAGAATCACACCATCGCTTACTGGACTACTTTCATTTTTAAGTGAAGCGCAGGTTCTGGCCTCCGGGGGCAGTGTGGTGCGCACATGCAGATCATACATAGATTGGATGAAAAGATACAAAGGATATCCAAGACCATCATGACTAATCTATAGGAATGCGACTACTTTATCGCAGACTGAGAGTAAAATTTTTTTTTTAGTATTTGTGATCTCGGTTTGTGTTCAAATATCTGTTATTTACAGGTTTATATTTAAACATTGACGCTAATTCTGTTAGCTTGTCTAAAGCATTGCACATTATAAGTTAGCAATAGTTGCGCAGACTTTTTAAGATGAAGCGATGTCGCCGTCGCATCGTAACCCCTCAAAATCTCGAGCTTATCTCCTGACAGTTTTAGTCTTGACTAGGTTTCAGGTCTTCAAAGCTGTAGTATGAACTTGTTTTTAATGCCTTAAGTCTTGGTCTGCACTCGGGATTAAAGCCAAGCTTGGTCTTTACTTGGCTTCTAAGTCTTGGTCTTAACTCATCCAAGTCTTAGTCTTGACTTCTTGTTTTCTTGATAACTCCGCAATGTCTTCACCGTGATTTGGTTTCCTCAAAGTCTTAGTCATGTCTTGGTCTCATTTTTATGTGGTCTTTTCTAGAGCCCCCCTCCCCCACTGTTAATACCTGCTCTGACCATGAAGTGAAAATGGAGCAAACTAAAATGAATCTAATGTTTACAGAACTGGATTGAATGAATGAAGTCTTTAGGGCTTGCCCCTTTGATCCTAAAGCAGTGCTAGTGAGACAATGCAACAGAACGGGAGTGTTGAATAGTCTTGAGCTCATCCGCCAGCCGGTGTAGAAAATGGATGGATGGATAAATGAACGCAAATCATGTCACCCACTAGTCAATAATAATCCAAAACTCAAGATGGCCTCTACTAACTCAAGAAAAGGAAAATGACATGTTTCTTGCGACTGAGGAGAACCCTGCACAGTTTTTGGTAATCTGCTGCACCCTACTGGCTTGGAGGGGGTAATACAGAGCAAAGCTTTTGTATGGTGTGCCTTTAAAAGTAGTTGCAGAGCGCTTGGCTTTTGCCTAAACAAATGTGACATTCATTTAGCGAATTGTGTTGTCAACCTTTGTTCATAATTACGAGTCGTCTCAAAGGCACAAGTAGTACAAATGAGAGCATGAACCTAAAAATTGAATCATTTGAAGTCTCTTGGAATTGATTGCACAAGTTGTTTTGCTTCACGTGAATTATCAGGCTGGGGGATTTTTGTCATGTTTGTGAAGCCAAAAAGAGCAAGCAGTTTGTGCCAAGTCCGTACGAATACAAATGTTTTTTTCAGTGTGGCTCCAGGCTGAAGACATGACCCTTCACACACACACACTCGATTGTGTACTTAAGGTCACGATTAAAAATGGAAACATATCTGTAATATCTGGGAATGAGGACTGTGGCAGCATACATATCGAATTGTATTCACCGCCAAAAGGTCGGCCTGCTCCATTTCTTTACATAACACAATTATTGGATCAATTGTAAATGATCAAATATAATAATAATAATAATAAACAAGAAATGGCAAACTCCCGCGATTGCTATCAAGCGTGAGTTTGAGTTTCTCGTGCCTCAACGACTTGCCAAGCAAAGTTCAAGAAACACGACTTTGGAGAATGTCACATGACCAAACCCAGAAAACAGGCGAGCCATGACGGTCATTACCCGAGCCCCGAAAGCACGGTGTTATTTTCAGTCATCAGCAAGTGCCAAATGGATTCAAATAGGTAGATTTTGTTGCTTAATTCAAATTCCACAAACTAAACACGACATATTATTTGAAAGAAAATGTTTTAGGTGTAAAGTCCGGTTTCTAGGGCTGCCTGTTGACGTTTTTGTGAATAACACATTTGTCACGGGGCCTCGTCTCAACAAGAAAAAAGGATGTAACTTCCTCATCCAAGGCATTGCGAACGAAGCCTCTCGTGTGCAAACAGCCATTGTTGCGTGCTTCCTGTTGTTCACATGTGCACTTGTGGGACAGGGGTCACCGCTCTGTGCCCCCCCCCCCCCACTCCACACACACGCTGTGCGCGCTTCCTCTGCCCGCCACTTGCTATTTTTAAAGTGTCCTATCACACGTTGAGCGCATGTCGGGCAGCAAGAGAAGCGGCGGTCAAGAGGGCGGACGCGTTGGGTTCATGTCGACCCCTCGACAACAAATAACACCCTTGTGCTTTTGGTGAAGGGCAAGAGGGTCTCCAGCAGACGAGAAAGGCCAAGTCAAGTCTTGACTCGTCCTTGTCGCCCAATTTAAGCTAAAGCAGCCAAAGCTGCAAAATGGACCACAAAATGAAGCCGTGTTGCGTACTAATGTGAAGAGACTCACCTCCCAAGTGCAAACTAATTTCAACTTCTGCACGTCAAGTTAATGTGTTTTTTTTTGACAGTCGTTATCATCTCGCTGTACGACGTACAATAACAATAAATGGCATTATTTTCTATTCTATTACAGTTACACTAGTTACCGTGGTGCCTTGAGATGAGAGTTTATCAAATCATCTCTCCCCATTAAAATGAATATAAATGCCATTCATCCCTCCAGTCTCCCCCCCCAAAAAATTTAACTAGCATTTTATTTATAAACATACTATAAAATACTTTATGAAAAAATAACCATCATGACATAACTAAATATCATGTATAGAATTACTCAGGTTTTGCCACTTTTTTTGCTTAAATTCAATGGACACTGTACTGTTCCTTGTGGTGTGCATGGCTTGGCCACCTGGGGGCAGTAGAATACAGGCATAAGGATATATGTGGAGCCGGTCAAAACTCCTCAGTGAGCTGCAGCTTGCAGCCATATTCATCTTTCTTCACAGAGGATGAAGAATTTATGCCTGTGAGTATTGTTATATTATTTGCTTCATAATTTGTGTTCAAAATGCCACAACACAGATATTTGTTAGCTTGACTATCATTTATGAAGCTGAAGTTCAACGTGTCGAGTACAACTGGTTGAAGTTGCACAACTGCACATCTACACTAAACATCATGAGCTAATTAGCTGGTTAACGGATTAGCCACTTAGCAGACAGCTTGCTCTATCTACACTGTCGATTGCTGTGTCTGACACCCACTTGTCTTTTAAAGTCATACGCTTTCAGTGACAAGATACTTACTGTACAATGCAAGGATAGTGACCCCAAGTGGGCAAAAACAATACCTGCACCTCACATGCATATATTTGGGCATGTATGCATGAAGCTTTAAAATATATATAAAATAACAAAATAAATATTTGGACGCTACTTCCTGGATTTGGTGTATTGCAGGGTTGGTCTGGAAGTTTAAATCTACTTCAAGCGTGTTGGTGGGGTAAAATTTAGGGGTGGGGATCTTTGAATGTCTCACGATTCGATTCCGATTTTTGGGCCTGCGATTCGATTCAGAATCGATTTTTGATTAAGGACGATTTTTGATTCAAAATGATTTGTTTGACAATGATTTTTGCTTCAATCTGTAGATGTGCAAGGACTTATAATGATCTACTCCAGTCTGACTAGCTAATGCTAATTAGCGCGTTACTCGCGGCACTTTTATCACTCAAAAGAACGGCTACACGCTGCAAAAAAACAACTTTTATTGGAATAACTTGATTGTGACTTTTTCCTTTTACTCTCTAATGTGGCTACAACTTAACAGTGTATTAGATCACGTGGAACCACACTGCCTCTAAATGGTCAAATCAGGTACAACATGAACAGCGCTCCAAATAAAGGCACACACAGACAAAGGCAAGACAGTATAAAATAATTAAAATAAAATCGATTTTGGGACATTTAAATTGATTCGGAATCGTACTAAATGAGAATCACGATTATTATGAGAATCGATTTTTTGACACACCCCTTGTAAAAATAGTCTTTTATATGGCCTCTCTATATCATAGACATTCACATATCGAGAGTGGTTTTGGATAAACAGGGGTTCACTGTATTTCTATTTCCATCACTGTATTTCTATTTCCATCACTAAGTTCCCATGGGAGAAATGACATGTAAATCTGAATAAGAACGAGTGTCCACCAGTGTCAAGACCCTTGACATGTCACTGTGTGCGGTGTCTTTTGCCAGCAAAGGTCCTCAATGAACCTTTGCCACGTTTTTGAACAGTGTGAGGAAACCAGAACGCCCATCGGGCATTTACGGCTCTCCCGCTGCGCTCATACCATACAAACCCATGGGAAGAAATGACTCACATATGAGCACAAAGTCTTTAAGACGCCACTCCCTGCCTTGCTGAAAGTGACTCTGGAGTCGGACGATGCTCACAAGAAGACATTTCAGGACGAAGAATGCAAAAGTTTCACGACGCATTTCCTGTCTGGACTGACGTCACACGTAACGTCACCATTGAGCAACAGCACTATGACTAACGACAGTGACACAACCACATAAAAGGGACATTGTTACATCTATGAGTTTTATTTTAGAAAGTACCTGCTCAGGTGAGTCCTGCCAGTGTCAGTGGCTGAAAGTAGGGGAACAAGAACGTTTCAAAGTGAGCATGAATCTACTCGTCGGAACATTAGAAATGCTTATGATGGGGATTCACGAATGGGAAAGGGGGGCGATGATGAACATTTACCTAACAGAGGACAGCAACGTTTTCATAGCGTCACAAGCTCACTTGTTTTGACGGGTGCGGCTAAGCGGCTAGCGGCTTAAAAGACAGCTAGTGTAGTTAGCAGCTAAGCTAGCAGGGAACTCAAAAGTATGTTAGGGGCGGGCTCCGGGAAGACGTCATTACGAGACCACACCAGGAAAAGACCACCAAAAAAAAAAAACCTCTACTCACCTACTGGAGCCTCTTTTTGTCTAGTCGAGCGTCTCCCGTTGGCACTTTTGTCGAACCTGCCGCTCCCGCCGCTCTTCTTGTTCGACGCCATGTTCACACGCTCTTGTTGACTCGCCGAACGAAGCCGCCGCCTTCGAGCAAGTCGTCCCTCTAACCCTACCTGCCTCGCGGGGCACTGAGGCTCCGCCCAGCAAGTCTTGCTTTAGCCAATGGGAGCGGGCGTCTCGACACGGCAGCCAATCAGAATCGGCGCGTTGCTTGGACACGTAACATGGCGTTCCAGAGCTTAAAATAGCCATGTAAACATGAATGAAAATGCATTTATGCTTAAATTATAACAACATTTTTTAAGTACAGAGCCTAATAATAGCTATAAATATTAATGTATACATAAAGAAAATACATTTATATTTTATAAAACAATTTTAAAGTACAAAGCGTAATAATAGATGATGTGTACACGCAATGAAAATACATTTAAAAAGTGCAATTTGGTTTAATTTCAACAAATGCCCACATTTTAAAAACTACAATGAAATTAACTTTAAAGAATGAAAAGAAATTCTTTACAAATCCAAATAAAATTAAAAAATAAAATATTTTTTCTTTAAAATAAAATGAGCTAATACAAATTAAATACATTTTAAATATTGCATTTTAAAGAATTCAGAAAAATAAAGAAAAAATCAGCTAATAATAAAAAAATAAAAGTACAAAAATAAATCAAAGGAATGCGAAAAAATACAAATTTAGATGAATTATAAAGCCCAGAACAAACAGACTAATAAAATATAGCGAAGCCCCCAATAGTTAAATATCTGCGCACATATTTTGTATCTCTCACTCAAAGAAGACTTGAAGAAACTATGTTGCGTTTTAATTTTGTGTACAAGTGAGTTCAAGTGAAGCAGATTAAAGACTGCGTTGGATACAAAAAGCTCTGCATGCAATAAGCAATCTTTGGCCTTGCAGACATTACACACTTTGATAAACGACGACTTCGCTCTCCGTCCTCCCCAAGCCCCTAATTTTGTTTCTTCCGTTCCATTCATGGGGTTTCCAGCTGGACTTCCTCCTGCGCGATGGCAACCAGCTCCTGGTACAGGCTCAGTGCTTTGTCACAGTCACTCAGATCGAGGCCCTGGCGATGAAAGTGAACAGAGTCGCCGTAATATTGACAAAAATATTCAACATGGCATTGTTGCTTCACGTTGTTTGTCGCAAATGGATTTTTTCATGGAAATGAACTTTGACCTGATGTCGTCACCAGTAACACCACCAAATGGATTTTTGGACACCCAACAAAAACACGGACGGGTGCTGCGTTTGATGTGCAACTTCGCTTGCCCACCTGATAAATGTTCTCGTCTTCCTTCTTCGCCTTCTTCTGCTCAAGCGCATGAAGTTGCTTTGACTGAGAGAAGACGATCAAGTCATTTTGGTCACTTTCATGCTTTTGTCCGGTGGAAATAAATCTTCCATGTTGTGCCGCTGAATTTGGTAGCAAATCTGACCTTGCAGAGGAGCGTGGCCGAAGGCACCAGAACGCACAGAAGAAGCAGGATCCCCTCGGCCATCAGGATGCTATCTTTGGTCTTTTCGCTGAGGTTTATCGTCTTCTTCAGCGGCTCTGGACGCACACAAACAAGATTCAAAGCTAAATTTAAAGTCAGACTTTCAGCATTTTTCCTGACTTTGTCTCGTAACTCATTTGCTCCCAAAAATGTATATAGATTGTTCCATTTGAACTCATTCACTGCCATTGACGGCTATAAACGTCAAAAATTCTTATTATAATCAACTATTTCTATTAGTTTAATTTTGTTCCCACTTTTGTTAACAATTGTATGAAACCTAGATTTTTTTAAATTTTACATTTAGAACGGATATGAAATTTGTGATTAATCGCGAGTTAACTAGTGAAGTCATGTGATTAATTACAATTAAAAACTTTAATCGCCTGATGCCCCAAATTTTTAATAAACTTTTTTTTTTTATTCATTCACTGCCATTGACAGCTATAAACGTCAAAAATTAATTTGAACTATTTCTATTAGTTTAACATTTTCTTCCCACTTTTGTCAACAAGAGTATGAAAACAAAGAATTTTTTTATTGTACATTTAGAACAGATGTAAAATTTGTGATTAATCGTGAGTTAACTTGTGAAGTCATGCAATAAAAAATAAATCGCCTCTTGCCTTTAATTTTTAATAATCTTTTTTTTTTTGATGAATTCATGGCAGTAAATGAGTTAAATATTGCCATGGTCCCAAAAACGTATTTATATGTGTGTTTTTATTTATTTATTAATGTTTTTGTTATTTTATGCTAGAGTATACAGAAGGCTATGATGCAGCCTCTGAACTGAGAGAGAATGCTTCAAGCAATGGAAGTTATTACAAAAACGGCCAGCAGGTGGCAACACAGTATAAGAGATCAACCAGGGCCATGTTGCAAAAAGCTCTTTTCCCCACAATTTTAAACAGATTTGTGATTAATGATGACATTTAGCTATATTCTATTGCTAATTGCTTCAATACTGAAACAAAGAAATTTCATTTTTTCCTGATGAAAGAAGAGACTCCATGTTTTTATAGAAATAGAAGGCAATATTCTGTGGGCCTTGCAAAATCAGTCAAAATCCAGTAAAACAGCCGGGAGTGAAGGGGGTGGCTTCAATGACCACCATCAAGCAGAACATGCCTCTAACTTCATGCACCTTCACACGACGACCGTGCATCGGGTACTTGAATGCGTGCCGATGCAATTCACTGGAAAAAGGTGGAACTACAAAATCCAAAATCCAGGTCGAGCCGGGACAATGTAATCCCTCGGTTCAGTTTTTACAGCAAAGCAAGATGGGAAAAAGCCGCAAAATTGTCAGGTGGTATGTGACTCCATGCCGCGTCATATATTCAGAACTATAAAGCAGGAAGAATGCGGGTTTGACTGTGGTCATTTCGCATGAAACTCCCATGGTTGACTTCAACTTGCTCCGTGAACCATTTGGAGTGTCAAACATGAATGGACAATCAGACTGTTAGGTAAGTGTTATCGCATAATCCCACCCCTGTAGGTTCTTTCACATCAGCAGCTAATGAGATTAGCACAAAAAGCTGCGTTTTCATCGTGAGAAAGGGCCTGCGCTTAACGTCACGCTTGCACACTGCCTGGAAATGAGCGAGGGCGATTTTAATGAGAGCCTTGTGCTGAGTGCAGATTAGCCAGACAAGCAAATAAAGATGCTAACACTGACACGACCACGCAGAGCGACTTTAACAAGATTTATGGTTTACCAGGTGTTAGCGCCGCTTAGCGTGAGCTTGACTCCGGCGTTTGCACACCACCTTACTCAGAGACGGGTCAAATGCTAACATGCTAACATATGTCAAGACAGCAAATGGCGTTTAGAGAGCGCTAAGGAAGCTAAGAAGTTTCAACCGAGCAGGATTTAAAAGGATTTGAAAGACAAATTCAGCAAAAACTACCGTGACTTGAAATACTTCCTGTTTTCATTCTACAGTGTCAAACAAAAGAGTATGCCACTATCTTGTGGTCGCCAGTGGAATTACACCTAAAATAAATTGGAGGCAGAACAACAACAACAAAAATCCGTGGAGCCGCGGGCCCATTAAAAAAATATTGCATCATAAAGAACCTCGTTTTCTACTTACCGTACACCTGCAGGTAAGTGCCGGGCGTGAATATCCCGGTGTCGTTGAACCAACATCTGTACAGGCCCGAGTCGGCCACCTTCACCTCAGCAAAGGTCAGGGTCCCGCAGGTGAAGCCGGCGTGCGCCCTGTAGTCCGAGCTCAGCCGGTCTGATGTGCGGATCGGAACCGGGATGGCGGAGCCGTTGGCCGGCTGGTCGTGCATAAACCAGGTGGCTTGGAGGGAGGTCGCGCCGCTCCGGTAGCAGCACTCCAGCACGGCCCGCTGAGACAAATGGACCCTCAGCCAAGGCCGGTCCACCTTTATGCCAGTGGAGACCACTGCACGCACCAAGTACACTTAACATGAATAAATCACAAATACACGTCTCCCACAGGTAGTAACTTTTATTATCTCAGAGATAATAAGACTCTTCAGAGATGCTATAAAAAGTGGAGCGCGATACTAAAAGAAAATATCAATCAATAATATAACCAAACAGTATATTAGGGAAGGGCAAACATTGGCCTCAAAAGCCGCATTTGGGTTTTAAAATGGAAAGATGAGCCAGGTCGGTGGAAGATAAGGTTAAAAAAAACAATCAGAAAAGATTCATTCAGATTTTTTTTTGTATGATGCAAAAATGCCAATTATTTGACACAAACAGCATTACTTATTAAATCGTTTCTTTTCCCGTTTGAAATATTTAAATATCATATAAAACTATACGTATATGTGTAAAATAGTTTACTAATCTTGTTTTAACATAAGAGACAAAAATGTCAAGGTATACTGTAAGTACAATAGTTAAATCTACAATAATTATAAATACATACAATTATTTCTGACTTTTTGGAATAAATTTAACAATTATATAACAAGATGTTGAATGCGTCTGTAAAATTGTTGATGTTTTGAATGAATTTCCAAAAACAATTATTTAATGTAATTTAAAAAATGTTGTACTTATTTTATTACAATGCATTATGAGCTCATATTATTATTGTACTATTTGAATTAACCTACAATTTAGTTTATTTTTTTTATTTATACATGTTACTTTTTTTTTACCATTCTGAGTTTTGGTAAAGTACGCAAAAATCGTTTTGTTGCAGAATGTGACACCGTTTTGGGCATTTTGCAATAAATGACGCAAGTATGTCATGAGAAAGGACTTAAAATTAAAAAGAGCCAAATGCATGCAGAAAATACTGCAGGACTCGATCGTCATGTAAACGATTTGCCTCACACGGACGGCCATGTATGGTCATACTTTTAGCAGAGGGGAGAAGTTCACCCAAGCATAACATTAAAGGCTAAAAACAAGGTCAAATAAATCAATGACATATCGACATCAGAAATCAATTATCAATACATTTCTGAACGTGATTGTTCTTGCCTTCACATTTAATCACCACTACCTTTTTATTCAATGACTTTTGACATATGTTCAAAATGTTATTGATCAGACTTACCTGCTACGCAGGTGATGATGAAAATGCTGCAGACTGCGGCCATCTTGCTTATGTAAGATCGTCCTGGACAAAGAACAGGCTCCGCACAACAACTGCCCGTTGTTGTATCAAAATAATGCGTTTTGTTGTTCTGTCAGGATTTACGCTTCAATGAGCCGATGACGTATTTGCATAAAAGTCCCAGCTGCGTCAAAAGAGACTCTGAATGGAAACACTACAACTATTCTAACTTAACAATGCTAACAGCTAGCATGTGAACAACCTGTGTCGCGACCATGTTGTAAATTTGCGGACATCTCATGCCTAAATGGAGAAGTTCTCGGTCCAACGCTAACATACTAACAAATTTGGGCTAGGCGGCTAGCATATAGCGAGAGAGCAACCCAGTACACAATAAGGATTGTACATCAGGATTTCACATGTGAACGGAAAAACATGGTATGCTAACCGGTTCAATGCTAACAAGTTCATACTTTTAACATTTAAAGCAAAAATAGCTACATGACATGAGTACAGAAAGTACTAAAGTAGATGGAGGAACATTTGACATTGTTCTCTTCAGCCGCGTACTTTTTCAAATTCAAAGTGATAAAAATGCTAACATGTTAGCCTGTAGAAAATTTGAAGGTGGATCGATTTCCCGTGCCCCGCTACAGTGGTAGCCTCTCAATTCCATTTGAGCGAGCACATCCCTTCGTTGAAATTGTGAATTTGGGACTAACGTTAAGTTTAATTCCATTATCAAAGGATTAAATGTGCGCTTTTGACCTCGTGTGTTCACAATCATTAACTTCTCGTTTCCAATGTGAAAAATTGCTCAAGCGGCATTCTGGAACAGATTTTGTTCAGTAGAGCTTCCAACAACTCCAACTTTGTTGAAAGTGAAGACATTTAACATTTTCAATTTATATTTTTTACTGTTTATGAATTTACTTATAAACATAACTTGCCATATAACTGTGTATTGTAATGAATATAACTGTGATGACGTTGTTGTGAAGTATATTGGAACTTTTTCACTCCCTGCCAGCTGGTGAGATAGGACTGTGATGGGAGTAAAGTTCTCAAGTTCTCATGCAGATAACACTGTTGGGCTGAGAGAGTCTAGGTCTCATGGCATTACCTGTCTAATCATATATTTCCGGCTTGGATGGGGAGTTGAAGTAAACATGTCAGTATATCACTTGTCTGTCTATTATAATTACTAACCCTTTGTCCAGCCTCAGAGGAGGAGTATGCTTTTTTTCATCTATAAAGCGACTGTGTGTTTTCATATTGACACACTCGAGGCTTAACATCATCTTCGAATGTAAGCATTAAATCTTGTGTCTTTTAGGAGCTCCTAAAATAAATTCTTTGCAAAGAAGGCCTCTTCATCAGATCTCATTTTTCAATTATTTTTCAACACGCAAAGATTACACTTAATATAGTAATCAACTAATACCTTCAAAAGCAAATCTTTATCTGCTGGGTCATTAAAAAACAAACTGCTGACTCTTTAGTCCTTGGTATAAATTTAAAACAATGGAGAAAAAAAGGAGACACGCTTATTTCCCCAATTTATTAAAAAACACAACAAAACAACGTACCACATTCGTTTTCCTTAAAGTGTACATCATTTAAAATAAAATCAAAACCCAAAATACACAGTATACTTCTTGCATAGTCATCACTTGGAAGAGAAAAAAAACTATGCTACATTCTGGAAATATAATACAAGCGCTAACTTTTTATTGTTCGGCCAATTCCAACACGGTACTCCAAAGAAATAGCAGTTGATTATTATGTGAAGGCCCCTCGCCCCATTTTAACAATACAATAAAAAGTATGTTGTCAACATTTTCTACCTCAAGTGTCTATTTTGGCACATTCAAATGCAATTCGGTAAAAGGTGCCATCCAAGCGTCACCATTTGCCGGCAAAAGCGATTTTACATTGGCCACCTTTCTGGTGCTTTTCTTTCAAATCATCTTTGCGCAATCAAATGTTTGCTACGAAACGGCAGCTCACGCTTCGCCAAGTAGCGCCAAGAAATTGGCCAGGTGGCAACGCCACAATATTTTCACTTCAATGTTTTAGCGAGCGTTCTCTCTCCACCGGCTGCCAGAATTGTCTGTCGCGTTCGTACGCACTCCACCGTTCACGTTGTATCGAAGCAGGCGTACGTGGAAAGTAGTAAAAAAAAAAAAAAAAAACACAAACAAAACTGTAAATGAAATAAGAGAGCGTCATTTTTGCCGTTTTTGGTCCTGCACTGCTTAAAGATATCAAAGCAAATGCGTCAGTCAAAAGTGGACGACAAGTGCGGCAGCGCCGGGCCCGACACTTTTCCAACGGCCGATTGACCTTTTTCCTGCAAATAGTGGCCACAGGGTGATTTTTTTTATTTTTACTCAGGCTTTTATTTGGACAATTCTGAAATTATTATATTACAATGAATACATAAATTGAGGCATTTCTTTTCAGATGTGGATAAACCTAACAGCTATAAGGAACTTTTAATTCATCCGTTTTCTTCAGTAGGTGCTGCTGTTTTGGGTAGCAGCAGTGTTGAAATACTTATTTAGGTCTGTACAGGCATTTATTTTTCTTCGGTGACTCGTGGTAATCGTCACATTTCATAAGCAGTTGACATCTATGGAGGGCCAAAACTGCCAAAATTAAAAATAAATACACGAGTAAAAGTGAAAATAAAAAGATATCAAAATATGAAAATATATATATATAAATATCCTAAAATAAACATAAATACAAAAATAATAATAATAAAAAAAAACAATTATATAAATAGAATGAAATATCAATGAATCAATAAAAACGCTCTGCTCTCACATTTATTTATTTCATGCTGCAGACGCTCTGCCAGGTCGAAATGTAATTCAAATGAGGGGGGCGGTCCTAAGTGTGTCTCGGGTTGGCCTCCGCCGTTGCAAACTGCCCGTCATTGGTCGAGTGAGCGGTTCGGCGAACAAGGAAATGTCGTCGGCTAATGGGACGACTAATCTTGTCCGCTGTCGCCTCGACTTGCGACTTGAGTTGCTCGACAACAAGTCGTCTGCAGCATGAAACAATTCAATGTGAGAGCAGAGCTTTTTTTATTGATTGATTTTTAATTCTATTTATATTTCAACATTTATTTTTATATAAAAAAATTGAATCTCGTTTTTTATTTATGTATTTATTTTTACTTTTATTTATTTAGTGATATATTTATATTTTGTTGTTTTTTATTTCCATTCATGTTTATTTTTTGGATTAAATTTTTGGATTCTATTTTTTATATCCATTTTTATTTTCACTTTTATCCATTTATTTAGTCATTTATTTCTTTTTAAGGTGGGCAGTTTTGGTCCACCATCCACGTCGGTCCGTCTACAGGAGTTGGCCACTATTTGAGAAAATACGGCATTTACAACATTTCCTACCCTACTCTGACATTTTCCACGGTTTCTATGACAATCATCATCGACTTGCATCCGCGTCGCTCGAACCAAACACGTGAGGAGTTTTGGCTCCGTTCCATTTGTTCTACGTCCTACGTTAGCCTTCACGCGTCTACGCTGCCGGCCCGGGCCCAGCGCTGCCCCGCGTCCACTTGGAGAAAACCCAAAGCCCCGAAAAGGAATAAATAACAGTCAACACAAAGAAAAAGTCTATCCTTAATAGTATTTTCCTCGCCACCATTTTCAACTATTAGAATAAAACGTGTGCATTTTTGTTGTACTTTGGCAAAGAAATAACACCGTGTGGTTTATAGCGGCGTTTTAGAATGGCTTCCTAAGGCAACGTTGCGTATTTTTCATTTTGGCTCTTATGTGACTTTTGATTCCCTCAGCTGTGTTCGTGTGTGGCGCAGCAAAAAGTATTGATTCTGTCGCTTTTGTTTTTGGCACGTGTCTGCAAACAAACACTCAAAAGAGTTTTTTTTGTTGTTGTTGTTTTGTGGTTCTTTCCAATCCTTCCTTTCTTTCTTTGTACATGCATTCGACGCTACGCTAGGCAGCCGAATGCTAACGTGACGCTAGCCAACGCTACCTAACCTACCCAAGTCAACGTAACGCTACGTAACGCTAATGCTACGTAACGCTAATGCTACGTAACGCTAATGCTACGTAGCGCTACGTCGCGGCATTCACAAACTCACACATTCCACAGCACTGGCCGCAAGCGCCATTTTCCTCCCCTTCTCCAGCAAATATCCAGCACCCGTCCCACTGTTTTCGTAGCAAAGGGAAGGTTTGTTTTCGGAAAGCTTCTTTGCACTCCAAACCAGCACCATTTGAAAGAAAAAGATCTAAAAAAAAAAAGAAAAAGAAAAAAAAAGACAAGGATTCATTAAATGTTGCATGGGAGCAGCTGTTTACCAGCCGACAATTTAAATGCGCAATTAGGAAATTCAGGGGAATAAAAAAAAATAAAATCACAATTTTAAAATAAACATAATTCAATGTAAATCAATAGAGTACAAACACTCTGCTCTCATATTTATTTATTTCATGTTGCAGACTATAGTCATGTTTCCATCCAATTGTTTGGTATCTTTTAAGCGAATTGACTGAAAATGGACACGCGACTTATGCTCATTTCCATCTGTTCTTCTTTTGTGAATATTGAGAGGCGACTCCGCCGCCGTAGGTGGCGCAATACAGCCGAGAGATGTGATCCAACAGTCATTTAAAAGAAGAAAAACAGGAAGTGACTGCGTCGTTCAACGATGAGTTTGCATTTGTAATTCTTAATAAACTGTAGTGTTTCTTTTTTTCTTGTTTTCCATCTAAAATTGCATTAATATTCACTTCTTTAATTAATTCCAAAAAGATTTCTGTTTCGTCGTCCCAACAAACATACCTTACTTTATCGTCTGACGTTGCTTTGTGACTACAAGCGTACCTGTGACGTGGATCTGGTCTTGTCGGTTATTCGCAAAACCCGTTTCCATCGCCAAAATTCGTATTTTCCTTTTTTCGATACGCTTCAAAAGCCACCCCCTCCAAGCATAAAAACTTTTTGGGGTGAATTTTGGGCTGAGTTGCATTTTTTCTATGAAAAGTGCTATACAAATAAAGATTGATTGATTGATTGATTGAAAGCAGGCTACTTCCTGTTTCCATGTTGCCCGTCACCCTCCCCACGTGATTTTTTTGTAAGCGCCTCTTGACTTGTTGGCCTCACCTAATGGCCAGCAGGTGGCGTGACGGCATCTTAGACAAAATGGCCGCCCTCCAATGAGAACTTGGACAGCGCCTCCTGTAGCCTGTGATGTTCCTCTTCTACAGTCTACAAGACACAAAAACAAAGCACGCACGTCACACTTCGACAGTCAAGTCCAATTTCAACAGACAATTTTCAGCGGCGTGATAACCCCCCCCCCTGTCGGCCATTTTGCTGTTATTGTGGAGCCTAAAAGCTATTTTCCTCCCCAAACCACCTGCAGTCTCCTGATTTGCTGCTCCAGGCTGACGAGCCTCCGGCACACCTGCGCCAACCTCTCCGGGGACAGGACCAACCTGGCCGTGTCCGAGGTGAGGCTCTCGGCGTCGCCCGTGGCGCCCGCGACAAACTTCTCCTCTTGCGCCGCCGTCTGGCCTTCGTCTAAGGAAGCCGATGTTCAATTAGCTCAACGCTCAAATCTTGATGGTTAGAAATGACTTGAGATACAAGCGTGGAGTCAAGCTTGCATCTCAAGGCACCAACAAGCACCTGTTGATTGGCAGCTGTCCATCTCGAGACCGGGCTCCTCCCCGTTTTCTCCGTCCTCCGACAGGGTGATGCTCCCGACCAGCAGCCTCTTCAGCAGCATGACTGACAGACGAGGGGAGGGGGGAGGAGCTTGTTAAGTGACGACATCACGGCCACGCGGGGGGACGGCGGCTCACCTTCGTCCAGAGCGCTGGCGGCCATTTTCTCCTGATCGCTGTTAGAGTGTCCCAGGAGGTCGAAGCCTTTGTCAGACAGGAAGTCGATCAGAGAGTGCCGCGGATCGGACGACTTGTCGTCACTCAAGCTGTCCTTATCGCGATCTGCACGCACACACACACGCACACACATTTTAGCTGCGAGTCAACTAGCAAACAATGCTAATGAGCGTGGATTGTCAATCAGTGTCTCACCACCGCTACTCTTAAAACCGCCGTTTTCCGTGGGGCTCTGAATGGCGCTCAGCCTGAGACACACACACACACACACACACACACACACATCTTCAGAAGATGGATACACACGTGCACATGCACAGACACACACGCGCGCACACACTCACCCATGTCCGCTTCCAGGAGGGAGGATAATCCTCATGGGCGCTCCGCTCTTCTTCAGATCGTCCACGGCTGACTTGATGACGTTCGTCCACCTGTACTCACACGCACGCGCATGTGATAAAAGAAGCAGCAGACTCAACAGGCGTGTTGAGAAGAAAAAGAGTCAAGTGTTTGAAAAGGTCATCAAAAGTCACTCACTGTTTCCTCTCGCCCACCGACTGAGCCACCAGCTCGTAGATCTGCGCGCCGCTTTCCCAGGTGAAGATCACGTAGAAGGCCTTCAAATCTACAAGCAAGTCAACAACGTCAACGTCTTAACAGTCAAGGTTGCAAAAATATACGTTCAAAAATCAAAAAATGTTTCTTAAATAAAAGATCTAAATCATGTTTTTTTATGGTTATTTTTGAAACCCCCCATTGCCCAATTTTTTTTAAAATCCATAAATAACTCAAGCTTTTTTGTCCTTAATCCAACATTTTCAATTTAAATTTTTTCACCAAATTCTGAAATACTTCACCCCCCCCCTTGATGCTTGTCATGTAAAAAATGGTCTGAAACATTAATAAAATAAATTAACTCAAAAATATTTTCTTTCTTTTTATTAAAATGTGAAAATTTATTTGAAAAACCTGCTTCTTATTAATATTTCTAAAACATTTTTAGTTTTTTTCTTCTTTTACAAAAAAAAAAAAAAAAACCCTGAAACATTGTCCACTTTTTAACAATTTGTTCTTCTTCTTCTTTATACATTTTGTGTGTGTGTGTGTGTGCGTGTGTGTTACCGGTGGCCACCTCCCGCAGGAAGACCGAGTCGAGCTTGATGATGGGGCTGAGCATCTGCTTGCCCTCCTGCACGGCGATGATGCTCTTGCTCTGGCACTTGAGCACCATCTTGTCGTCCTGCCTCTGCAGGAGCACCAGCAGGTCGCCCAGCAGCACGCACTGCACCTCTGATGGCGACACGCGTGTTGACTGGACCGTCGGGGGCCTTTTGCTTAAACGAGGGGACCCCCGCCCCAAGTGTGCGACTTACCGACAGCCTTCTCCTTGGTGACCTTCCACGTGAGGGGGCCTTCATACAGCATCTTCTTCTGCGTCAGGTCGATGTTCTAATAAAAAAAAAAAAAGTTGGAGACATACATGAGCTTTGTAGACATTTCTACTGCTAACATCAACCTCTGGAAATATTAGGGCCCGACCAATGACCAAACATTGGCCAAAACAATCAACCAATTGGGCCAAATGGCCGATTATTTTCCCCTTAACAAAGAAAACTGAAGTTTTCAACTCTGTGAAAGTACCCTGAATGCACCATTTTGCTTGCGTAGCAGTAGCAACTAGCAAGTGTATAAAGACATGTTAGATGCGCCACTTACTATAAACGAGTTGTACAGTGCTCTAGATAGTATGCCTAATGGCAAAGCACCTGGCCCGGATGGTTATCCGGCTATATTTTTTAAGCACTTCTGGTTAATGCTTGCTCCACTATTCTTAAGAGTAGTAACAGAAATTAAAACTAAGGGTTACATACGCCCACACATGAATACAGCAGCAATTAAACTTTTATTAAAGCCAGAAAAAGACCCCACCCTTCCATCAAGTTACCGTCCGATTTCACTAATTAATACTGATATTAAAATTATCACTAAGGCTTTCACATCTAGACTAGAAACAGTAATCTCGACAATTATTCATAGCGACCAAACAGGCTTTATTAAAGATCGTCACTCTACTAATAATATTAGGAGACTCTTTAACCTTATTAGCATGTCACAGCGGCATGATAAAAAGGCAGTTATTATATCATTGGATGCAGAAAAAGCTTTCGACAAAGTTAACTGGTCCTTCCTCTTTGCTGTTTTAAATAAATTTGGCTTTGGGAAATCATTTATCCACTGGGTATCAGTATTATATGATTCTCCAAAAGCTACAGTTACTACTAATGGGATTATATCTCAGAGCTTTACTTTACAGAGAGGCACAAGACAGGGATGCCCACTATCCCCTTTATTATTTGCAATATTTATTGAGCCACTTGCATTAGCCATACGCCAGGAAAGAAGGATTCAAGGAATTCACTCTGGGGTAACAGAACATAAAATTAATCTATATGCCGATGACATCTTACTTTATTTAGAAAAGCCGGCTACTTCGCTAGGGGAAGTATTTAATTTAATAACTAAATTCTCACAGTTATCAGATTATTCTATTAACTGGACAAAATCAACACTTCTACCTATTACAGAAAATTCATGAAACCCTGCAAGCCAGGACCCACACTACTCATTTCCTATAGGTAATTTAAAATACTTAGGCATAAAAAAGACTCCGACATTTGTCTCGAATGCTTACAAAACACTACAGACACTTATGTTCATGCTTTATGGTTATGTACTCCGGTTATGTATTTCTGGACTAAAGTCTTAGAAAAACGTTCCGCTATTTTGGACTGTAGGATACCTTTATCTCCAAACTTGTGTTTGCTAGGTGACCTAACAACAACTGACTTACCGCATAAACAATTTCAATCTACACTTGTAGCCTTTACTATCGCTAAAAAAACAATTCTTGTTAACTGGAAAAATAAACAAACTCTGAATATCGACTAATGGTCTAACCTCCTCATAAATCACATTTTAATGGAAAAAATATCTGCCTCAAATAAAAAACAAATATCAAAATTTATAGAAACATGGTCTACGTATATAGAATATTTTAACCTAATTCCGGTTACTTAATTCTGTCTGTTAGCGAGAGCCACTACATCGTGATAACTTACATTGATGTTTCTGCATCTGGCAATTTATTATTATATTATATTATTAATATGGGATTTTTTTTTAATGGGCTTTAGGTGAACTGATGAATACACACACGCTCGCACGCACGCACGCACACACACACACACACACACACACACACACACACACACACACACACACACACACACACACACACACACACACACACACACACACACACACACACACACACACACACGCAATGATGATGTCAAATCGAATGAACAATACTGAGCTCTCCTGAGAAAAAAAGAAAAAAAAAAAAAAAAAAAAAGCAACTAGCAAGTGTGTAGTGTATGTTATTCTGGTTATTCTGTTGTCCCAAAGCGTCCTTTAAGCGGTTTAATGACACCTCAGTTGGAGTTACCGGTAAAACTAAAACACATGACGTTAAGAATTACATCCACTGTATATCTAAATACAAAACATGCTTCATTTTCAAAACAACGCTAGCCTAGTGCTAATGCTAAAAGCGAAGGGAGGATCCCATGCAAAAACAGGAAATTAGCATCAACTTCGGGAGTGTTTTTCCTTCAAATAGCGAATATTCACACACAACACACACCCACAGGTGAGATAACACTGCGTAAGAGCAAAAATTCTTCCCAATGTGTGAAAAACGAGCTATTTCAATAGAATTCAATCACAACTTTCTTCTGTACTCACTTTTTAAGTGTGTACGGCATGGATGCACGGCACCACACTGCCCCCAAGAGGCCAAAACGCACAGGAACAGTCAATATTTGTTCTTACTGTTTTTTTCAGTTGCTATTAGTTTATACTATTCTTATATCACTTTATCGCTGTATCAGCCTAAAAAAAATGCGGTCTGGCCCTAGAAAATACCACAAGCTATTATTTTGGATTTTATGGATGAATAAACAAACATGTACACACACACTTGTACCTTATATTCCGTATAGAGCTCATTACTGGGCTTAAGTCCTGACGTGTCCAATCGCCGCTGGTAGTCCTTGAGCGTCTGCACAAACGAGTTGCGGCGTAAATCTCAAGTTGATGACCGATGAGCTGGTCAGTAATGGCGTTGGGGTTCTCACCAGAAGGTTCTCCATCACTTTGACCTCCTCGTTGACGTGGTTGAGGATCTTTCGGCAGCACTCGGCGCTCTGATGGATGCGCTCCTTCTCGCCGGGATTCTCTGCCATACACCACGACCACAATCAACTTATAATGTTCAGTAGACCTTTTTTAAAGGGTTATAAGTAACTAATAGTTATCAATGCTAGTTTGGTTAGCTCATCTATGGCGTTTTGCATTGTGTGTTAGCATTAAGCTAGCAGACTTTCTAACGAAAGTTATGTAGTTTGTTTAAATATACAATGTTTGTAACATTTTAATATTGACAGTAGTGTGACACACACCGGTGTTCTTAGCGATGTTCTCCAGTAGCAGCGGATACTTTGTGAGCCTCTGCATCTCGATGGGAATGATGTCCTTCAGCTGCAGCCTCCGACACTGCGGCTTGCTCTCCGCCTCCTGTCGTCACCACGGCAGCCCTTTAGCGTCACTCCCAAGATGGCCGTCAGCCCGTCGCGCTCGCTAACGTGCGCCGTTACCTGGATGAAGGCGTTGAAGCGAGCCTCCTTCTTCTGCCTGCTCTTGATCTGGTCCAGGGCCCACGACTGGTGACTGCAAAAGCGGGCCGTCAGCTTCTGGAACCATTCCCCTTCCGTGCCCCCAAACTGAAATGCGCAGAAAAATAAAAGATACATTTGTTTATATATGTGTATTTTAAGGTATGTGGTGCTTGAGTCTGAACACTAGGCGAAAGCTGAACCTGTGCACGTTAAGTCATCCATTTCATCCAAACCCAAAAACGTATGAATAATAGGTTTTTTAATACTTTGTCCTTAACTCCCAAAAAATGTATTGATACAGTTTGTGTTTTTTTTATGCTAGAGAATACAGACGGCTTTGATACAGCTTTTGACATGAAGAGGTCGCTCAAAGCAATGGTAGTTATTACAAAAAACGACCAGCAGGTGGCAGCAGAGTATAAGAGATCAACCAGGGCCATGTTGCAAAAAAGCTCTTTTCCCCCCACACAGATTTGTGAATAATGAGGAAACTTAGCTATATTATAATGCTAATTGCGGCAAACGGAAACAGATAGAAATATACTTTTTTTTCCTGATGAAAGAAGAGACTCTAATCTTTCTTTTGGTAGGTTCCATGTTTTTATAGCAATAGGACACAATATTCTGTGGGCCTTGCGAAATCTGTCGAAATCCAGTAAAACAGCCAGGAGCGAAGGGGATTGCTTCAATCAAAAATGTCTGCGAGT
Organism: Vanacampus margaritifer; assembly: GCF_051991255.1. Lineage (NCBI taxonomy): Eukaryota > Metazoa > Chordata > Actinopteri > Syngnathiformes > Syngnathidae > Vanacampus > Vanacampus margaritifer. Next base: position 26,816,856 of record NC_135440.1, on the reverse strand, counting down.
GAATGGGTTTATGAGAACTACGGCACAAAAAAATCTCTTGGACAATTCAAGTAGAAGAAATATCCACTATTTTAATGATTAAATATTACCTAAAAACATAATAGTCCAAAATTTTGTTGACTTGTGACAAAGTCCGCATGTAAAATGAAAAGGTTGGAGAGAGGGAACAAAATAAAAAGTGAACTCTCACTCTGTTGAGGACGGTGGTGCTGATGGATTTGACGATGAAGTTGTCCTCCAGACGAAGTTTCTTCAGGTTCTCGTAGAAGTTATCTGGACAAAGAGGACAGGACCGCTTCAACTCCATCCATCCCTACTTTTGGCGCATTTTTCTTAAACAAAATGAACAAAAAGGCTCACAGTGCATTTCGATGATCTCGTCCAGGTTGGGGAAGATGGCGGCCAGCTCGGTGGCGGCGAGGAGCTCCTGCCGCTCGAGAGGCTTGGAGAAGATCATCTGAAGGACGCTCAGCATGCGCACGTGGGCGTGCTCCGTGGCAAACAACTCTACGTCAAGAAATTCATCAATAAACATGAATTGTTCCTGGGACTTCCACAAGTACAGCGAACCCCCCCCCCCCCCCGTTCATTGTGGGGGATACGTTCAATGATAGGGGGAAATAGGGGATACAGAATATAGAACCAAAAAAAAGAAGCACCTCAAGCTCTTCCACATGCTTTCAATATTTAAACTTATCAAAACATAACTAAAAATTAGTAAAGGACATATAATGCTAACATAACGCCATAGAAAGCTAAGTGAAATTAGCATAGATGCTAAAGTAATTCTAAATGGTCAAACAACGGCAAACGATGAACTACGGCGATGACTGATGTTTACTGCCACGCTCTCACCGTTGATGACCTCCTGCCTCTCGGTCTCCTTCTTGCTGAGGCTGGAGAACGCCTCCGGGGAGGCCAGCTCCCTCCAGTTGGGCGGGTCCTGCTCAAACTCCAGCAGGCGCGGCTCCATCTCCTCGGGCTGGGGGGCGGGGCTGGCGGGCGACGAGCCCGAGCCCTCCGAAACCGCCGTCGATGCTCCTTCGTTGCTGGACCAAAACGTGTCACAAGTCAGACATTTTGCACACAGTTACAGTACACTTTTTTTTTCTTGAAATATAAAACAATTACCAATCATTAATACGTTTTTCTTTTATCCTATTTATTTAGAAACATTTTCAACATGTCTGTTCTTACTCAAAAACATTTTATATTTCAAACTTTTGGAAACATTTTAAATGTTTCTGATATTTTTTTGTGTATGAAGTTTTATTATTATTATTTTTTTATATAAATCCAACTCCCCTAAACAAACAAAAAAAAGTGACAAAATTTCACAAATTTCAATATTAGACCAAAAACATTTTTTTCTTCTTCTTCTTTCTAACCAAATAGACGGAAAACATTTTATATTTCAAACTTTTGGAAACATTTTAAATGTTTCTGATATCTTTTTGTGTATGAAGTTTTATTTAATTTAATTTTTTTATATAAATCCAACTCCCCTAAACAAAAAAAAAAAAGTGACAAAATTTCACAAATTTCAATATTAGACCAAAAACATTTTTTTCTTCTTCTTCTTTCTAACCAAAATAGTTTGTGAAATACCATACATTTTCCTTTACAATTTCATGCCAACCTTTTTGGGAACATTTAATTTTGTTTTTCAAACTTTTTAAATTTTCAATCACAAAAAAACTTTCCAATTTTCATCAAAAAAAATTAATTAAATAATTATTATTATTTTTTATTGCATTCCCAAATTTGCTGAAGCATCAGAAATGTCTGTAGTTTTTAAGCAATAAATAAATAAATAATAAAATAAAAAAAGAACATTTTCTAATGGATTGTTGGCGTGTTTTAAGCAAAAATGCATAAATAAAATAAAAAATATCTTCAAATTGACTTTTTTGTCTGACGTGGGTCATTTTCCTTATCTGGTTTTCTTTTTACGCTACAACAGTGGTAAACGTTTCCTTATGCTTGTATGACAGATAAAGGTTAAATGTTAAATCTCTGTCTATAATAAATTAATTCAGGACGTGTAACCTACAAATGCTATAAATGTATCATAACAAACATGTTCAATCATAGTTTTGCATTCTGGACGGAGCAAATGAATGATACTTATTTGAATGCAGGCTTGTGTCCATCCCTGCTGTGCAATCTTACAAATGGGGGCCGAAAGGCGGCTGCAGGTCCACGTCGCTACGAGAGCGCGACTGTTTGGCCCGGGAGGAGCCGCGACGCCGTGATGCCTGGCGGTCCACGCGAGCGCTCTCGCTACGCGCGACCTTCTTACTGCGGGTGTGAGCGGAGGGAGTGGACGCAAGTGGACAGGGGACGGGGAAAAAGACGGGAAAGGAGGACAGCACAAATGTGGACGGGAGAGAGAAAGTACAGGCAAATAATTCAGAGTTCAGTAAGGTGGAAAGACATTTGAAATAGTTTGAAATGAAAGAAGGATAAAGTAGATGAAAAGACAATATTGACAGAAGGACAGTAAAATGAAAAAAATATGCATGATGATGTTAGACAATCACACGTTTAGACGAGGTTTCATACTGGCCAATGAAATGCATGCATCTCCAAATCATTGTATAACTTTCACCCAATCATCACTTCTTTTTTTTTTTCCTTTTTTTTATGCGCACAAAATTGTGAATAGCTTTTAGTTTTCATGAATCATCATATTTAACACAAACAACTTATTTTTCTACATTTCGAGAACATTATCACCTTTAAAACAATGTTTGAAATTACTAGACTAAGTGGGAATGCTGAGCTGAATGGTTATGAAGGAAATTGAAATGATGTGAAAATTACACATTTGGAATTGTAGTTAAATGACAAATGAATACAACGAAAACTTGAACTGCAATGTGTCTTAAGTGGGATATAATCATTTCAGAGAAAATTATAATCCATTTCCTGATATGATAGTCAGTTGTTATCGAACCATCGAAAGGGTTTGAACCCTGGTTCTCCGTGGTGGGAGGCAATTGTCAAGATGGTGTGAATTTTTGAGAAGCAAGTTGAAATTTGAACAATGTTTTATGTGGGAGTTATTGCACGGTAAAAAAAGTGAAAATAAAATACTACAGTAAGAATATTCCAGCATTTCCACAATAATTTTTAAACAAACAAAAAAAACCTCATTTTTTTCTCCCTTTTGATCCCAGATTTCTGAGATATTTTGAGTACTTTGCTTTTCTTTGCCCACAAATACTGAATTTTTTTGTCTTAAAAAATGTAAATATTAATTTTCTCAAGGTATTTTATTTCTCGCTACCACTCTTATTCACATTTTTTTTTTTTTTAAAGTTTATTAACAAATATTTTCCTAAAATTTAAGTGATTGAAAAAAAATTGTAAAACATTAGGAGCAATTATTTTTTCCGGATAAAAGTAAAACCTTACAAAATTGGGAGATACATGCTTTTCAATGGATGCGATGATATGCCTAAGCCAATATCCAAATCTTGCAGAGTGTCATTTTAGTTTCACATAACGTGCAAAATGCAAGTGCAAACAAAAAGAACATCAACTAGCAATTCTCCCGTTGGACCCAACAGTCAAGTCAGGGAAACAATACTTAACTCGTGCTTAGTGTGTGTGTGTGTGTGTGTTGTGCGTGCGTGTGGTGTGCATGTGAAGCATTGTGTCCGTGCCTCAGTCAAGACGCCCACCTTGTCTTGCGTCTGTGAAAACACGAGACACCACAACGTTACACACCTCAGCTATGCACGCTTGCGACAAGACCCGACTCCGCCCCACGCTGCAGCGCAAACACGGCCTGCTGGCGCCACACGCAAAACACACACGCGCGACGGAGACGAGCGCTGCAAAAATGCGGACGTGCGGACATCTTCGACAGGCAGACAAAATAAAGCAGGCGACCACAAACACAAAAACGAGTCACATACTTTGCTTAGCCTCTAATTGAAAAAAATGGACTCACCGACGTACAATTTGTCCTATTGATTACAACACATAAAGGAATACAGGCTTAACTCTTTGACTGCCAGACGTTTTCAGAAAAGGGATGCCGTGGGTGCCAGCCGATTTAAGCATTTTTGACTGATCTTTCAAGGTCCACAGAAAATTATGTGTTTGGACTATGGAAACACACATACTACCAAATGAAAGATTGGACTCTCATCTTTCATCAGAAAAAAAAGTTTGAATCTACCTTATTCAGTTTTTCAGTAATCAACAATAGAAAATGGTTAGTTTCACCTCTGTTTTGAAAAAACGTCTTTTAACGTCTTTGGCACTCCCCCATAGGATTTTACTAAACGTTATTTAACGTTTTTGGCAGTCAAAGAGTTAAATGTGAATAGTAAAAATATGCCTCAAATTGTTTATACAGTCTTCCTTTCAATTTATGCCATTTGCTACTACAAAATTTGCATGTTCATTAATTTTTTATCTATCTTCCGTTAGTTGCAAAAACCCCCAAAACAACCTCACTTATTTTCTGTTTTCAATAAAAAAATGTCCCAAAAAAACAAACTTTTATTTTATTTTAGGCTAACCCCAAAATGTGGTGTCCAAACAATGACCCGGGGACATTAACGGCCCGCAGCAATAACTTGACATGGCTTGTAAGAAAAAAAAAAAGGGTGGGGGTGAGCAGTGTTTGAAATGTAGCTGTCAAAAAAGTCACCACTAAACTTTTCTAGAAAGATCAACTTTCTGCTTAGTGTCAAGGTCTAATTTATGAACATATCAGCATTCATGGTCTTCGAGTCAGCTCACTATACGGATTGCTCTTGTTTTGGTTCCGAGTGTGGAGATGGCATTCAGCGGCTACTCAGTGGAGGGGCGGATCTATTTTAGTGGGATAAAGGACTGAGAGCCACCCCAAAACCTAAAAAAAAATAAAAAAAATTCTAAGTATTTGCCTTATCACCTTTAACAGAAGTCCATGCTAAAATAATATCTGATTTGAGTCTAAACTCAAGAACCAGATTCCTAAAACCGCAATAATTGCTGACAACATTTGAACTTCTGGATCACAAAGACGCTAAGAAGGTTCCAACATTAGGAAAAGACAAGACGACAGAAGAGAATGGAAGGAATGAAGAAAAGGACAGTCTGGAAGGGACATTTGGACGTGCTTTGGTTTTTTCAATGGAGGAAAGCAGCCACGACTCCAGGATTGTTTTTCTCTCCCAGGGCTAAAGGGGGGCTTGGTCAATGTATCGGGGGGGGGGGCTGAGAAAATAATTTTGAAATATATTGCAGAACATCAAATAAATTGCTGGTGAAGGACGTTAACTTGGGGCTGCACCGATTTCTGACGGGTTCTATAGCATCCCCTAACCCTGGTGTAGCGCCATCCCTGGGAGGGGGGGGGGGGGGGCGCACGGTGACAAGCTAGCACACAGCAGGGACAGACATCCTCAGCCTGAGGACCAACACGCATTTTGTTTTCGCTTTGGCTGGCGGCAGGCACCTTTTGAATACACATTCCATCCTTACCTGTCTTTGTCCAGGTTTTCCTCCTTGGGGGCGTCGCTGATCACGAAGGGCTCCCCGACGCCCAGCGAGCCCCCCGGCCCCACGGGGGACACGTCGGCCCATTCGGACAAGATGAGCGGCTCCAGACGATTGCTGGAAAGGCCTGCAATGTTTCAAATACAGATACAATTACCGGTTACGGCTAAGGAGTGTGAAACATTTAGTAATTTACTTCCACTAGGTGGCATTAGTGTTTCATGTTGGTCATTGGTGACAGGAACAGTACATTTTTCTTTTCAAACTCAGAGCAATTGGTATTTGGAACATGAAGGCCAAACTAGACCCCACAAATTCCCATTTTATACCCACGGAATCCCTGCAAACATCAACCTAATTGCCAAACTGTTACTTGGAAGACTGCAATTGTGCAAAAACCACATGCTGCTCCACCAATGTTGCATCCCACTAACCATCCGAGTGCAGCGCCTCGGGGCTGTTGCTCAGGCTGGCGCTGCCCGAGCCGTCCGCGATCTCCACCGAAGGCAAGGGGCCGGAGCTGCTGCCAACGGTGCCGGATCCCGACTTCCTGCCGGAGAGAGCGGGCGTCGTCGGGTCGGTGAAGGATCCTCGGGCGGGTGTCGGACCTTTACGCTCCTGACTGCCTTTGTCCCTGTCCGCTAGAAAACGGCGGAAGAGGACCAAGTGAGGACGTTTTAAAATTTCAACAATTTCAAAACATCAACATGCACCTTTGTTTAGTGAAAACGGTGACACGGGACGGTGGGGTTAGTTTGGTTTGGGGGTGCGCGATTCAGTCTACAACCAACCAAACACTCAATCAGGTGAACAAAAACCTTCTAGTGTGATTGGGGACATGCAGACATGCTCGTGGGGTCATTAGTAGGGTCGAACTATTGTCTACAGTGAACCCCCAGTTCATTGTTCGTGCCCCGACTTTATGCTCATTTTCAAGCTTTTTAATTTTTTTTTTACTAAATGTAAACAAGTCTGAATTCAGCATTGTCATAAAGGAACACATTTTTGCCATTTTAATATTCCGTGTTCTCATGGAGCAGAGAAAATATAGTAGTCTTGATTATTGTTTGTATGTGTTGCTGCTCCGTGTGTGTAAAGCAGCAGTTTGAAGATTCCTTTTAGTTACTCTTAGCATCTATGCTAATTTCAGTTAGCCCGTCTTTAGCTTTCTTTGCTAGCATTAGGCAAGTGGACTTTCGTTAGACTAAATAATGTTTAAAAAGGGGAAAAAATATGTTCTATACGTTATTGTAATTAATATTGCACTTGTGGAATTAAGAACAAATCAGATGAATCTATTTTTTTCATCCATCTCAGGCAGCTGCCATTTTGGCCCTCTGTTGTCGACTGGAGTTGATATCAACGTGCTTGCAAAAATCACAGCCCAGCAGTTTTCTGGCTTTGCTCATGTGGCGAACCTGAGGGTATTTTGACGTTAATTTCAGTAGACAGAACTATTTTGCCCTGAGCTCCTCTTTAAATATTAAATATTCAATTATTTTATTGGTAAACTTGTTTTGTGTTTTAGTGTTAGGGTTACAAGTACAAGTGTGTTTTAACACGTTTAAGTTTAAAGGGATACTTGACTCATTAAGCCATTTTTAGCAGTAAAAAATAATAATTTTGTCCAGAATGAATTTGATAATTTCATTATTTTTCTTTAACAATTAATAACTTTAAAAACATTTTTTTCCCACTTGTGCTGAGGAAGTAGGTAACGACTAACGACCAAGCATGGCTCACCTGTTTTCTGGGTTTGGTCAGCAAACTGAGCCATGATTGGTTGTGACCTACTTCCTCAGCACAGGTGATGTATTTAAAGTATTGTATTTAAAGGTATTAATTGCACATGAAAAATAATGAAAAGTACCAAATTCATTCTGAACAAAATATTAACTTTTTGCTGCTGCAAATGGCTCAATAAGTCAAGTATCCCTTACAACTACATTGTACCAAAAAAATCATGTTGCTGTCACGGGTGGTTCTGGAACGTATCCCCTTGTGATAAACGGGGGTTCACTGTACGGATAAGGCGGAGTAGTGGGAGTGAGCACTCGGGGCGACTTGTACCTTCGGCTTCCATTTTAGGTTTGACCTCAGCTGTAACAGGAGAGAAACGGTCATTGACGGAATGGAAGGGGTCACTAACGGGGCCGTTGGCCGAGTCGCTACTACGTACGGTTGCCCGCAATCCAGCTGGGGATCCCGGGGAAGCCCCCCCTGGGTTTGGTCTTCGTGGACTCGTCCTTCTTGTTCTGAGGAAAGAGGACGCTATTAGGAAGAAACAGAAGGACACGACGGGCGAAGTGCGATAAAAGGTAGCGGCCTGCTGTTACCTTGACAAGCTTACTGCGGAAGAAGCCCCCTCGGGACTTCTTGCTGTCCACCGTCCTGGTCTTCACCCCGAGATGCTTCATGAAGTAGGCCACCGCCGTGAAGATGGACTGGCTACAAAACATACATTTCAAGTAGTTAACACCGGATCTGAATGGATAGGTTGGATGGATGGATGGGTTTAAGGTGGATGATGGAGGGTTGGTGGACTGGTGGGTGATGACTTGACGATGGATGGATGGTTAACTCTTTGACTGCCAAAAACGTTAAATAACGTTTAGTAAAATCCTATGGCGGAGTGCCAAAGACGTTAAAAGACGTTTGTTTCAAAACAGAGGTGAAACTAACCATTTTCTATTGTTGATTACTGAAAAACGGAATAAGGTAGAAACAAACTTTTTTTTCTGATGAAAGATGAGAGTCCAATCTTTCATTTGGTAGTATGTGTGTTTCCACAGTCCAAACACATCATTTTCTGTGGACCTTGAAAGATCAGTCAAAATGCTTAAATCGGCTGGCACCCACGGCATCCCTTTTCTGAAAACGTCTGGCAGTCAAAGAGATAGGAGATGGATGAATGGATGGACGGGCATGGCAATTGGGTGGATTGATGGATGTGGATAATTGGATGGATGGATGGATGGATGGGCTTAAGGTGGATGGGGGATGATGAAGGGTAGGTGGATTGGTTAATCGGTGGGTAAGTTGACGATGGTGGATAGATGGATGGATGGCAATTCAAAGGATTGGATGGATGCTAGATGGCTGGATGGATGGATCATAGATGACATGGCAATTGGATGATGGATGCATGGATGTTAGATGGCTGGATGGATGGATAGATGGATGAATGGATGGATGGCTGGCTGGATCATGGATGGATGTGTACGTGGATGGATGACTATATTGGATGAATTAATCCCATTACGGATTTTTTTTGCCATTTGCCAGAGCAGCGGGTGTTTATTAGGAGTAAGGTGTTTACTAGAGGCAACGCACGCCATCATTTTTTATTTTTTTTTTGGCGTACTGTATTTTGATCGTTGCTTTGAATTTTCTCTCAAGTATGTCTCAGTCATGTTTATGGCCTTCGCACTTCACGTCTTAAATTGCAAAATCCAACCGATGCAGAACTAAAGTCATAAGAGCATAAAAGTCTCCTTTATGTTTGTACCGTCCACATCTGCTCATCGTGTGGTTGCATCATTGGTGGGTGGTGTTAACAGATGTGATGACGTTGATCAAAAGATTGGGGGGAAAAAAGTGAGGAGGAGACAAAATGATCAAATTGGGAGTGCCACTTTTGCCTCGTATAGACTCATTTAGCAGCTTTTCTGTTAACTTGCAAGGCAACTAAACTCCTTTGAAATATATTACAATTGTATGACATCGACAACATGCATATCGCAAGGACTATTTTTTGTTTTTTTAACCTGACCCTAACCTTGCAGATGATCCAACAAAACAATAACGCACTCGATGAAAATCACATTCAACTCACCATTTTTCCTCATCCGAGACGATGGTTGGTCTGAAAAGTGAAGAAAGTGAAAATTCATTGAGGGAGTTAAAGACGCATAAAAAAAAAAAAGCAGACTCACCTCTTGCTTTTAAGTAGCATGTTTCCTCTCTCGTGTGCGATTGATTAATAGCAACAAGATTTGTGTTTTGGGCCGGTGGAACCGAAAGTGACCACGTTTGTCGTGATCCAAATTAAAGCCAACTGTCGTGTTATTTTGTTCACAGCTCAAGCTATTGAACATATTCTAATTTGAAAAAAGGAATAGAGAAAAAAAAAACGAAACAAAAAAAAAAAATCAAAAAAGTGACCGAAGCATGCAAAGCTGCACTGTCAACTGATGTATGAAGGCAAAAAAAGTCACTTGAAATGACAAAAATCAGCAAAATCCGCAGTCAAACAAAAGTTGAGTAAGTAAGTACGCGTCTTCTGTTGGTTTGTGAGGTCGGAATGCTGCGGAGGGAGCAGAAAGCCTATTTAAGCTTTTTTCTCTCCGTCTGATGCAACAGGCATGCAAGACAGCGGAAACACCACGCTTGTGTCTTGTTGTCGACACAAAGAGGGGGGGAGGGGCTTTCCTTGGGATTTCCCTGCCCAAGCCAATCAAACGGTGGTTGTTGTCGCCAGGAGGCGGGTGCAAGCGTGCGGACCAACACAGACGCGCTTGTCAGATTTGACAACCGTTCGATTGTCCATTGTTGATTTGAGGAGAAAGAGGACAATGATTGACTTGGCAGGATGATCACATGGGGGGGGGGGTCACTACTTGTGCTACTCTGTTCTGTTTTCAAGTTGGACCCACTCCTGGATATGCTTCAACGAGGCTTTAAAGCGCCACTTTCATCCTTCATTTATTTGTTTTTTTTTTTACAATGGAGCATTAAGATAAGAAAAGTAAATTAAAAAATTACAACACAAGATTAAAGTTGTATTCTTCCATTTTTTTTGAAAAAAATAGTCATATTTTCAGGCAAAATAGTCATATTTTCAGGCAAAATAGTCATATTTTTGTAACAAAAGAGTTGCGTATTTTATTTTTACATTTAAGTTATGAAGAATAAAGGCACATCTTTTTTTTCATTTTTTTTATTTGATTAAAGGTCATACTTTACAAGAATAAAGTGAAGTAAAGGAAACATTTTGTTTTTTCAGATGAAAAGTTGTACAACGAAAATATAGTACTTACAAGTAATATTTTTAAGGTTAAGGTTTTTACAAAAATAAAGATATGTATCAAAAAATCTATTACAAAAAGTTATGCTTTAGAGGTAAAAGGCACAATTTTTACAAGAGTATAGTTATATTGGTTGCTATTATATTGCTATTTTTGGGGGGGGGGAAATAATTGCATATTTTCCTGATTAAAATTTGTATTTTGATAATTAAAGTCATAATTTTACAAGAACAAAGTAATAGATTTTCAAGAAAAAGAAGCCGTATATTTTCAACATAAAAAGTCAGATTTTCTTTTTGTTTATAGTTTTACCAAAATAAAGGGATATTTTTGGGGAGGAAAAAGTTGTCTATTTTTCGAGATTAAAAGTTGTAGTTTTACGTAAATGTTGGTTGTACAATTTCGAGACAAAAGTGGCACATTTTACAAAAAGTAATATTTTCAAGGTAAAAAGTAATATTTTCAAGGTAAAAACTGCAATTTTTTCCAAGAATATGTATATTTTTTAAAAGCTAATTTTGGGGTAAATTAATTGCATATTTCCCTCATTTTCTAGATTGCTGGTTCCAAAATGTTGACTCAATACTTGTGAACAAAGGCCTCCTCTGAAATCATTCCTTCACGTGCCCTTGTGAAAATGTGTTTATTGTCACAAGATGAAGCCTTTTCTGTTTCATGTAATGCTTGTTGTTTTCTTTGCCAAGACGGGTTTGCAACCGGTGCCCAGCCAGCACTCCTCCCGAACCCAAACCCCCCCTCGCTCCCACTGGCCGCATGCCAGCTCTAGAGCCTTCCTGCCAGCGTGGCAGCGCACGTGGCCCACTCCATGTTCAGCTCTCCAGTTGAATGGTCTTAAATCCGCTGTTCAACGCGTCTCATAACACTCGTCATGTGACTGCTTATTGAGGTGCAAAAGTTTGAGGGATTAAGGCAAAATCTGGACTTTCATTTTTGGCTTTGTGCTGCTGTTTGTTTTAAAGACTAGAAAAATGAAATCAGGCCTGTTAGCACAAAGTAGGAGAGTCTTCATGCGAAATTCAAGTGACTTTTTTTTCCTTCTCAAAATAAAATCATGCAGTGAGCAGAGTGGCCCCGTGAGATCATATGAGTGACCTGATTTGGGAGTTTTTCGCCATACAATCTGTCGATCAGCCGTTTTTTTTGCTTTGACTTGTAAGCACAGACTTGAGACACGAGCAGTGTGCGCCGGTCGTGAACGCAACTCAACTGAATCAAAAGTTTGCATTTTAAAAAGTACTGCGCTTCGATTGCTATCATACCTGATGAATCGAGACTCATATCAAATCGTCTCGTATTAGAGAAGCACTAAGGTATAAATCGGTTGGATGTTGCTGATGATGATTTGTTGTTGTTAATTAATATGAATAGTTTGGGCTTTTATCTTTTACATATTACAAACCCTAAAGCCATGATCATCTGTCCAGAGCCATTTATTGACAAAGTTTGGCCAACAACAGTTTCAGTACGGTAACAAGATGGCGTCCACTTGTCATGTGACCAGTGATTGGTCAACTACTGGTCACATGACAAGTGGACGCCATCTTGGTACCCTTTTGAAACTGTTGTTGGCCAAACTCCCTCTACATACGGTTTTGCATCTGTCTGTCTTATACTGCCCCCAGGTGGTCAAGGTGGGCACACCAGGCGGGGCGCACAAAGGCCATTTATGAAGTTTTTTTTTTTATTATTCTGTTCAATTGTATGCAATTATATTTTTATAAAGTATAATATTAGCGATATTTTCCTCTCAATAAAACATCTATTTTTGAATTGATAATATTTTTGCCGTCTGTTTTCTGGGGCAGGAAGTCCGAAAGTTATTTGTAGCACTCACTGCGTCTCGGACATCTTGTCCAGCAGGTTCTCGGCGACCGACTTTTCCTTCATCTCCAAGGGGATGCGGTCGGTGGGGTAGTGGTTCTCCACGTCGAACAGCTCCGCCTCGTTGGGCGTCATCCCCATCTTGCGCTTTTTCCGGAAGTCCTCCAGCTGCTTGGCCACCTCGGCCGCCTGCAAAAACTGGACCTCATTGGCGTAGCGTCTTTGGACGTCTTCCGACAACATGTCCGGGCGCGTCCGGTCTGAGGGGGTGCAAGCAGGTCGCGTGCCATGAGAGACACAAAAAATAAGAAACAACATTTTGCACAAATGAGTGCTTCTTACCCAGTTCAGTGGCGATGGCGAGAGGGACTGTGACTCTGAGGATCTGCAATGACAGAACAGTTGGCAGTACTTAACATTGCCACAAGGGGTCTCTTCAGCACTACAAATGAGCGTCTAGTTGTTACTAGGTGAAGGTTGAAGACCAATCAGGAAAAGAATGGGAAGTGGGTTTTCTCACGATCCAAAACAGGAAGTTGACGTTTTTTGTAGGAAAATATACAGTATATACATACAGCTAATGCTACAGTAACTATTCTATACTTTTTAATGGCCACAATACATATACAGTGGTATCTTGATTTACAAGTTTATTTCATTCCGTGATTAAGATCTTAAGTCAATTTACTTGGCAATTTTCCCCATTGAAATTAATTGTGTTGCATTAAATGTCATATTTTTTTTTAACAGATTTTTGCAATGTGTTTTAATTAAGAAAATTAATACAAAGTTGTGTTATGTAAGAAAAAATTCAAAGAGTGGAAGTGATATGTCATTGAATGTGATGTTGCTTTTATACAACATTTAGTAGTTATTAATTAGCAATGACAAACTATGATTTGTTTGTTCATCTAATCAGTTATTGGGCAATTGTCAAATAGGTGGGATGTATTTTTTTAAACCTATTATTTTTATATTTGTGTTTGTTTTTTTGTTTTTTTAAATATGGTTTTAAACTTTAAACAATAAATAAATAAATAACCAGGGTCGGAATTATTTTAAATTGAAGGTAAAAATTTAAATTTTTTTAATTAGCTGTAAAAAATTAAAAAAATTTCAAATAATTTGTAAAATTTGTGATCAAATTGATAAAACAGTAAGTACTATATTTAATAGTAAAATGTTGAAAAATTGGTTATTTAAAAAATATATGTTTTTAAACTTTAAACAATAAATAAATAATCATGGCGGGAATTATTTTAAATTTGTGGTAAAAATTGTCAAATAAATTTAATTGGCAGTAAAAAAAAATCAATTTTTTTATAGAATTTGCAAAATTGGTGGTCAAATTGATAAAACAGCAAGTACTATATTATTTAATAGTGACATTTGCAAAATTGGTCAAATTTTGAATTTGACCAAACATGTTTGCGTCAACAAGAGAGTTTTGGGAAAACGCTGTTGTTGGGGAGCCCGAGGAGACTGAGCCAATCAGAGCCAAATGAGTTGAACAAATTTGAGGTATGAGGAAAAATGAAAACTCTCTAAAAGCTCAATCAGTTCATCACACGAGCTCAGTTCAGTGAGCAACAAAAGATTCCTTATCCTTTTCCTACTTACTGCACCCTTGTCCAAGAAGTTGTTATAGAACTCCACAAACTGCTTCTTGGTTTCTTTGGCATTGAGGTTCTTCAGGAGGTCGGCATGGAGGTAACAAAGCTGAGCGAAGACACACATATGCAGAATATATTTAGCCCATCACACACAGGGACGACAAAACAAATAAAAGTGTTAACGTTTTAGTTTAGTTTTTTTTTGTTTTTAAATGGTAATATTTGTACAAATGTGTGGTAAAACCCGGTGGCAACGTTTATAAATGACAAGAAGTGGCAAAAAGGTGTAATATTGGTGAGGACGATGCTAATAATTAAGCTGGTATCCCACTGAGCAGCGAACGCTTGCGAACAAAGCGCATTTTGTGTTTTGGTCGGGGTTCGTAAAAAGGTTGCAAAGATTTTTGCAGAAAATTTGTGCTTGTAAAGAAATGTTGATGTTGAAACATGTCTTTGCAACGACAAAACCAGTTTAGGTCAACTAAAACGGATTTGTAAATTAGAAGTGTAATTTGCAACATTTGGTGGTAAATGTTTAACAAAAGTTGCAAATAAATACAAATCATGGTGAAAATGGAGGTAAAAAATGTCCAAATTGGTAGTAAAGTGGTAAAAAAAAAATTGGGGGTGGGTAAAAGTACAGGCAAAATTTGTAGAAATTGGGGGTACAATTGCATAATATGAATTCGCAAAATTTGTGTCGAATGTAAAGAAACTGTCAATGTTTGAGTGGCCAAATGTGTACCAAAAAAAAAAAAATCTAAATCAAAATAATGAAAAACAAAAAGTCATTAGGGTGTCAGAATGATCGCGTTAATATCTCGTTAACTTGAAACACCTTCAACGGCACCAATTTTTTAACGCTCGATTATTTGGAAAGCTTCTACTGAAGGGAATTCCAGTTGTGACGCTGCAGAAACGTCCACGTCAAAATGACCCAATAGAAATGCACTGTACTGGTGGGCACAAGGTTTGAGTGGTGGAGCCATTTGGACTGTGCAGCACCACGACACCGGTTAGCCGTTAGCAACGAGCTAGGTTGCTCCAGCTCTCCATAAGGTGACCCGTGGGCACTCTCAAACTCCCGTGAGAGTCGAATGGACGCTGTCTTGTCGATTGGAGTGACTCCGAGCCACTTGATCTTTAGATGTGAGGCGTATTTTATTCAGCAACTCCAGAAAATAGCTCTTAAGCGCTCTTGGCTCACTTGCGTGAAAAATGTGAAAAAATATTTTACACTATTATAAATTTGGATATAAATGAAGATATGAAATGTGCGATTAATTTACGATTAATCGTGAGTTAATTATTGAAGTCATGCGATTAATTAATCGACTGACACCTATAACAAAGGTAGAATTGGTCGTAAAATGTGTCCAACTGCTCACCAAAGGGCCCGAAGCCCAAAGTGAAAGCGAGCGTAGTCGTAGGTTAGCGAAGTTGTCTCACCAGCGGCGCCGGGTCAAACTG
The DNA here is from genome assembly GCF_051991255.1 of Vanacampus margaritifer. Lineage (NCBI taxonomy): Eukaryota > Metazoa > Chordata > Actinopteri > Syngnathiformes > Syngnathidae > Vanacampus > Vanacampus margaritifer. The sequence goes on along the minus strand of NC_135440.1, from coordinate 26,801,402 downwards.
GAGGATGACGTGTTGCACGAAGACCAGCAGGTGGGCGGGCCGCTCCTTCAGCATTTCGATGCTGCTGAATAAGCACTGCTCGTCCACCACCTCGTTCAGATCGTTCTCAAAGTCCTCGTCCTCGGCCCCGATGATGTTGTTCATGGCTGCGTCCGAGCACCGAGCCCCAAACGCGCCCCGCTGTCCACACAAACACAAACAAAGTTCTCCATGATCTTACCATATGATTTGAAACTTTGCAAGCCTTCTTAATTTTTTTCAAAACTGGTTGCATCGTAAAAATTGGTCATAAAATTGGTTATATCATTAGTAAAAACTGATAGTAATTAGAATTACCGCACCCGCAACCTGCCGATGGCCTCAACTCAGCCGTCACTCAACATTAGATCCTGCCAACACACCCGTGGGTTGGATATAGGCTGCTGAATGGGCCCCATCTGGGTTGCCCAGCTGGGTCCCAGTTAATTTTGACCCAATATTTCATTGTGGCCCCATGTGGGCAAGCCCAGATGGGCTCAATATGGTCCTCGTATGTTCCCTAGCTAAAACCCACATGGGCATGGATAGGCCCCAGCTGGGCTGCCCGCCGAGTCCCAGTTTGCTTCCCAAAAATGTCCAAGACACCCTTGAGCACAGACCCCTAAAGTGCTCATATAATAATTAATGTGTAGCCTCACTGCCCAATCTTTCATTTTTTCCATGTTAGAGTGTAAACAAATGAATGAATATCGCCAGCGGAGGGATAATTAACTCATTCACTCCCAGCCATTTTCAGTGAAGCAAGCCCCATCGCTCCTCGCTGTTTAACTGGATTTTGACAGATTTTGCAAGGCCCACAGAATATTGTGTTCTTTTGCTATAAAAACATGGAACCTACCAAAAGAAAGAATAGAGTCTCTTCTTTCATCAGGGAAAAAATACATTTGATCTGTTTCCCTTTTGCATCAATTGGCATTAGAACATAGCTAAGTTTCGTCATTATTCACAAATCTGTTTAAAACAGTGGGGGAAAGAGCTTGTTGTAACATGGCCCTGGTTGATCTCTTATACTCTGCTACCACCTGCTGGCCGTTTTTTGTAATAACTACCATTGCTTTATGCATTCTCTTCAGTTCAGAGGCCTTCTGTATCCTCTAGCATAAAAAAAAAACATAAAAACATAAATACGTCTTTGGGAGTACGGTAATATTTAAAATAGAAATTATTTAAACATTTTTGGGAGCAAATTAATTAATTTCTTCTAAAGCCAGCTTTTTTTGGCTTGCTGTTGACCGCATGATGCCTTCTTTTCCACCCGATTTTAGGCTGCAATCAGCGAATAAAGGGAGGCTTTCTACTTCACTCAATGTATTTATAATTACGCTCCAGCCCTTTGCTTTAAACTGGGGGGAAATACAGGCAAGGGTGACACATTCATCTCCCCCAAACACACACAGCCTCTTTTATTCAGCACGCGGAAAAACCACTGAAACAACCTCACAGAGCAGTGAATGGAACGCGGAGCGCCAACTCCGTTCGGGAATCGAGAGGACGTCAATACGGCCGACTCTCTTCCGCAGTCGAATTATCTCATTTTAATTGCACGTCCGGGTCATCGCTCGGCGCGGTTACGCGATACACGGGGGCCGCCGGCGCAGGCGACGTGCCGAGCAAAACGAGCCTTTTGTGGTAAGGTCAAGAGACGGCGGGCCGAGTGTGTGTTTGCCTTATAAATGACTTCCCAAGTGGTTCCAGCTCATTAAGCGCTCATTGTGTAAGAGCATTGTGTTGCCGGAACACTGACTAACAAGGGAGGCTCGTAGAGACTAAACAGGGGGAGGAACAGACTCTGTAATCAAAGTTTCACAACAGTAAAAATGGTTTATAAAAAAAGGTGATTAAACGTTTGTTAAATTAGTAATTGAGTCAAATTGGCTGCAAAGCTGATCAAATTAGCCATAAAATGGGAGCTGTAAAAATGTCATAAAATTACCTAGCAGAGCAACTCGTTTTTCAAAAATGATTGAATTTATTGCATTGAATTTAAAATGTGTAAAAATGGTCACTGGATATTTCTAATTGGTCGTATAATTGGCCATAAAACTAAATTAGTCTTCACACTTTCTAATTTGTAAATTAAAAAAAAAAAGCCAGATGATCCAATTTACTGTATAGAAATTTTGAAGTCGGACAAATTTGTGCATTTTGTAGAACGACTGATACATTGGGTTGCACAATAGGTTGGGAAATCAGCAAAACTGTTTGTAAATTCTGCACAACTGGTTCTGAAATTCATAAAATTGCCCATAAAGCTTTACGTACAATTTCTTATAAAATTGGCCGTAAACTTAGCAAGGTGCTTCAATCTAAAAAAAATAAATTAAAAAAATCTGCTAACAAAACGGCAGCCTAGCATGCGAGGCTACAAATGTAGCTTGCTTTCAAAAATGCGGACGAAAAAGTCAGCAAAGGTGATGCAGCCTAAACAGGAAAACACAACACCGTTTTTCAGCAGACAGGTACGAATTTGTCAAATTTGGAGTAAAAAGGTTGAAGAAAATACTGTAAAATGAAAAAAAGGTTTGGAAATGACTACAATTAGTCAAAAAGTACTTGTAGAAATGGGTACAAATAGTCTTAGAACTAGTTGTAAGTTTTTCCTCCCCCGAGGCTTTGGTCATGAAATTTGAAAAAATGGTTGTGAATTAATTGAACAGGCAATAATTTTTATTTTATTTTTTGCTCATAAAATTTGAAAGAAATCATCAAAACTGGAAATTGGAAAATTGTTGCAAAATCAGTTATGACATTAGTAAAATTGGTTATAAAATGTGGAGTTGGTTGGGAAACGACTCAAATTTCTCATAAAAATTGGTATGAATGATCAAAATTGTCGGCACGTTCTAATTTATTGGTTTATCGGTATCGGTTGAAAATAGCATTATCGCGCATCCCTAGAAATAAGTCAAACTGGTTACAACATTTGCATTGTGTTATTTGTAAAATCGGTCATATAATGTGTTGCAAAGTAGGAAAATTTGACATAATTTGGAAAACTGATTTGAATAAAAAGGAGGTGAAATGCAGTTGGGCAAATTTGTAAGATTTATCTGAAATGTGTTAAATTGGTCATGAAATTCATCAAACAGAATTTTTCTGCATCGACAAGCGTGAATACGAACAATGGCAGCTTTTAAGTTCTACAAAAAAAACCCGGCTGTGATTATCTGTATCTGCATGATTTCCCAGAGGGAAAATAGTTGTGAAATTCAATCACCGGCATCTCCACATGGACTGCACTCAGCGTGCAGACTCTGGCTTGGACTTTTACGAGGAAGGAAGGCGTCGACGTGTGAATGCGGCGTTCATCAGGCAGCCTGGAGAGCTGACAAGGGTTCGGGGGGTCAAGGTGAGTTCTATGCAACAAAGCTCTTTGACTGAGCAGAGACGAGGGCGAAACCCAGCCATCGAGCGACCGAGAGACGAGAAGAATGCCTTCATTCATTCATGGTCACTTGCGGTGGGCTGTGGGTCGTTTTGGAGCCACGCGCGTGGGAAGGGTTAACCAAACTAAACGCCGCCCACGCTACCAAGGCCAAACAATAACGTCAGAGAGGCGTACATGACTCTCGAGAAGCCAAACGGAACGCTTGACAGATGAAATGCTAAGGATGTTTTACAAAAGGAAACCGATTTTTTTCATGGCCAATGAAACTGAAATTTGGGCCCTGCTGGACTAGTAGTCAGCCAACCACCAGGGGGCGAACACACGTTTATGCCTTTATTAAGCTGCCTAAATAAAAAGCAAGAAAACCCGGCAGCGAGATCCTAAAGTCCCTCGGATGTCTGATGAGAGCGCTGATCTGAACATATTACTGGATAGCCGATTGAAGCGGCCATCTTACTCCTCCCATCTCGCGCGCAAACTACTGTATAAATGTATGTATATCGTAGGCTCTTAGTATAGGGCCGGGGTGTGGTCACTATTTTTAACAATTAAAAAAAAAGAAAAAAAGAACAAGGGTATGTGCTGCTTTTCTTTTATCGCTTAATTCATTAGACCCCAATATTAGATTTGGCAGAGGCATCTTTTGTTGAATTAAAGTTATAATTTTTTCATTAAAAAGATAAGGATGCAAGTTTCCTCCTATAAACCTCACTAAGCATATACTTTTTTTATTTATTTTTTTATTTTTACATATATTTAAGTCAAGTTGTAAAATGTATGAAGTCCTCTTGTTTATGTTTAACAAATTTGAAACATCATAAATCATGATGTTTCTCCTCAGTACTGTCTCAAATATTCTCCAATTTCCATACTGTAAATGCATAGGATCGAATGTTTCTTGGGAGTAGTAATATGGCGAGCTCGATGCTTCAAAAGTCTTGGCCTATCGACTATCCGGTGATATCTTCAGATCAGTGGATGGGAGCAAGTCATGTTGAGAGAGAAGAAAGGACAGCAAAAATTGGGAGATTATGAGGAGCATCATGATGTCATCATTGTCCGGACTTGTTTCAAATTCAGAGCGAAGTGACAATCTTAAACAAAATAAATAGCATATATTTATTAATTTAGTCAGAGATCCATTTTTAAATGTTTTTTTTTTTTATCTGTTCCCCCCCCCCAAATATTTATTTATTTATTTGAAGCTTCATTTTGTATTGAAAAACTATTAACATATTGTTCGTGGAAAACTAGCAAAATTAACTCATTCACTGCCATTGACGGCTATATACGTCAAAAATTTATTTGAACTATTTCTATTAGTTAGATTTTTTTCCCACTTTTGTTAACAAGAGCAAGAAAAACTTTTTTTTTATTGTACATTTAGAACAGATATAACATTTGTGATTAATCGTGAGTTAACTAGTGAAGTCACGCGATTAATTACGATTAAAATTGATGCCCCTAATTTATTTTTCGTTTCTTTTTTCATGGTAATTAACTGCATGATTTCAATAGTTAACTCACGATTAATCACACATTTTATATCTGTTGTAAATGTACAATACATTTTTTTTTTAACAAAAGTGGGAAAAAATGTTAAACTAAGAGAAATAGTTCAAATGAATTTTTGACGTCTATAGCCGTCAATGGCAGTGAATGAGTTAAAGTACTGAAGTGTTCCGTAACTTCATAATTGTGATTAATAATCATTATTAAAAAAAACAATTATGATTATTATTATGACCAATATGTTGCAGCCCTAAGTTCGCCAAAATACAAACTACAGACAGCTATTCATCAAGAACTAATCAATTCCCAAACTAATCAACAACTATTTTGATGATTGATTCAACATCTACCGACTGACTTAAAATTCAAAATTCTCGGAATTGCAGCCACTCAACATTAAATATCTGGGGAGCAATTATTTTAGGAATCAATCGATTATTCCTTCCTCAAGACATTTTTGTGCGTCCTATTATAGCGGCCATGTTTTTACCAGCGCTCGACAAGCGTAGGACACACAACAAAGCAGCAGCTCAACCTTGAGTGGATAAAAGCCAGCTTGTTTACTTTGATCACAAGTCATTAACCAGCAACACCGTCGCCCATTCATCAACTAATTGCTTAATTAACTAACTAATCAGTAACAGTCCACTTCACAGAACTCATCAACGCTGCACACAAGCCAATCAAACGACGGGTCTGAAACTCGAGGCCCGCGGGCAAGATCTGACTCAGCTTCTAGTTAGCAAACTTTGGAGCAAGTGACGTCCAAATAGTGAGCAAACGTGACGCATGTGGCGACCGAGTCAGCTGTGAGGTCAAAAGGGGAGAAAGCGGGGAATGTTAGCTCCACGTAGCTTCGTTAGCATGCTGGGGCTCATCGAAAGCTTCTAAGAGATGTGGCGGTGGTGGTTGTATGTATGGTTTTGGTGCTCTCCCACCCGGCGCATTCCTGCTCTTACTAAGTGTCAGGTGGCATCAATCTAATGATAGCCATCAAGCGTACGTGCTTCTGTGTGTGTGTGTGTGCGCGAGAGTTAAGACTCGCCACGTATGTGGGAGGGGGCCATTCCGATGTGATTGTGGGGAGCCAGGGTGTGTGTGTGTGCGTATGTGTGCGCGCGAGACAACTGGTCTTTACAACAGCATTCCACCGTCCTCCAGGCCGCGGTCCAACACTACTTAGGAAGCAATACAACAAAGGCCATACAAATTAATTTGACGTCTTGAAGGCTCAACAAATTCTGCAGCCAGGGTGAAAAATGTATTTACATTATCGATGCACATGGACTTCCTGTAGCTGTGCTGTGCCAGGTGCGGTGGTTGCTTTGAGATGCAAGTGACCCAACTAACAAAAAAACGTTTCGAGCTAGGAGGCGGAACTAAGGCTGTGCAATTAATGGAAAATCAATTACAATTTCAATTATTACACTTCACAATTACAAAATCAGCATAATCGTAAAAAAGATTATTAATATTAATTTTTGAGTTGTTTAAATGCATACTTTTGCACTTTTTAAATTTTTAAATAACTAATTTATGAATTTTGTTTCATCCAAAAGGAACTTGCGTAATTAACATGTTTCAAATACATTTTGCCAACATAAAAAAAAATTAAATAAATATTATTATAAATATATATTATTCTAAATTTTGGTTGGTCCAAAAGCAACTCACATAATTATAGTGTTTCTATTTTTTTTTGTCCTAATATTTTTAAATGCTTAAACATTTTCTTGTTTTGTACCAAAAAAAATAATAATCGTGATTTCAATTATTGCCAAAATAATCGTAATTATTATTTTTTCCATAATCGAGCAGCCCTACTAGGAGTCACTATGGTATTTTGCCTTAAGAACAGCCCCGCTTTTGGCTAACACATAATGCAAAGCACCATTGACATGCTAATGTTAGCATCCACAGTCGTGGTTTTAGAAGCAATGATATTTAAACACAAACAATGTTTGATTGCATTTTACTAAGTTGTATTCTTCTTCTTCATTTGTGTCTGCATGATTATATCATAATGCCTGCCAGTGGCCAAGGCGGGCACACCAGATGGAGCAGCACAATGAATTGGATTGCAGCATGAACTCATGATGCACAAAATGTTTAATTCTTTACATTCTATTTAATAATGTTTTTCTGAAGTGCTATAATAGAGTGATAATATTCCTTTTTTGTTTTTCATTTTAATGGGTAAAGATCTCAAATTGAGTTCCTAGCTGAGCGACTGAATGAATGAAACTCATAATCCAAGGTTGTCGTGTAAGTCTAACGTCTCGCATCAAACACAGCGCAGCAGAAAGAAAATGGCCGTTCTTTAAGCACCAAATCAAAATGGTGCCCATCGACGCTTTCCGAGGCGCACCTGGCCCGTGGACACCAGGGGCCATCGCTCTCCTCTTACAGACGCTCACAATGGAGCCCACTTCCTGTCCTCTTGAGCACAACCAGGGCGGCGGCCCCAAAAATAGCCCGGCGGTCGCGGCGGCTAATGGCTGCCGCGTATTCGCCGCGCTCATCCGGCCGCACTGGCTCATTAGCCGCCGGTGGGGGGATTCCCATCAGCTGCACGCACGCACGCACGCACGCATGCACGAGTTACAGACGGAGAGAGAGCAGCACTTGGGGTGTGCAAGGTGGCGAGGCGCACAGACAGGAAGTGGGCGTCATTTCCTCAGGAAGCTATCAGAGCCATTTCCTCCCAGCGCCATCAGATGGAAGAAAGCGAAAGCCAGACAGAAGGAATGGAAGGAGGCAAACAAGGTGCAAGAGGATAAGTATGAGGGCGGGCCTCGCCGCTGATATGAGGAAGCGGCACAGGAAGGTGACGCGGCAACAAAACCTGCTGACGGACAAAAGAAGAAGAGCGAGTGGTTAACAAGCAGAAAGAGAAAGACAACAACAAAAATCAGACAGTGGAGAAAGCAGGGGTGTGTAAACTTTTTCTCACGGGGCCACAGGCAGTCAAATGGAAGGACGCAAGGGCCACTGAAATTCTTCATGAGATATAGACAGATGTTTTTTTCCAGGGCTGATATACATTATATTATTAGTAGTATAACCGATATTGAGACGATTTTCATTTGCAGTAAAAAGGTCAATATGTTTATTGTGATATTTTGCCGAGAAACGACTCCCACATAATATTTCCGATTTACAGTCAGTGGTTTGATCAATTGCCAGCCACATCGGTAGACCTGGGTTCAACTCTTCAGCTAGTGCCGCGGAGCTGTGACCGGTGAACAGGTGATGGTTCAAATCCCACCTTTGACAGATTGCAGTTCAGGTGTTATTTGCATTCATTTATCTTTTAACACTTTGATTGCCAGACGTTTTCAGAAAAGGGATGCCGTGGGTGCCAGCCGATTTAAGCATTTTGACTGATCTTTCAAGGTCCACAGAAAATTATGTGTTTGGACTATGGAAACACACATACTACCAAATGAAAGATTGGACTCTCATCTTTCATCAGAAAAAATAAGTTTGTTTCTACCTTATTCCGTTTTTCAGTAATCAACCATAGAAAATGGTTAGTTTCACCTCTGTTTTGAAACAAACGTCTTTTAACGTCTTTGGCACTCCTCCATAGGATTTTACTAAACGTTATTTAACGTTTTTGGCAGTCAAAGAGTTAACTGCAAATAATACATTGTCATTTTCACAATTTTTGATTCCTTTCATAAGCGTTCAACTTCGCATTCTATTTCTGCAGAAATTGCACTTGGTCTAGTTAATGAATAAGCTTTTCAGATTTGCAGCACGTTAAATCTTAGACAATAGGTTTTAAAATTCCCTGCAAGCTCAGCAGAACGTGTTATCAAGTTCAAGGAAAACTTCGGTACATTTTCCAGAAGTAAATCAAGTTTTCCAATATTTCTGTACAACTGAAAAGTTGTTATCCTTGGCTTGAATTCAAAGAAAAACAAAAAGTGCAGTGAGTTTCCAGCATTTTGGAGGCAAAACAAGTCTGTTTTAAATTGATATCTTATCGGCCACCAGATTTTTGAAAACATGGAGCGGCTAATGGTTTAGCTCGTCACCAGCCGGCCAACTCAACATTCTCATTCCCGGACTTCCACGTCACTCAACAGGCCAGACTCCGCCTTTCAAAGGCACGCGGCGAAACACGCATTCGATGTCACAGACACTACAGTGTGGAATGTGAGGATGGCAACTCGAAGCAGACAAGGATAATACACGCACCTCACATTTTGCTATCATGCGCTTTAAAATCCGTCTCTCCACAAAAGACGATTTGATACGACTCTCGATAACACAGGGTGGGTGTGAAATGATTCAAAGACGATTCGATTCAGTGGGATTTATAATCCCATTCAATTTATCCATCCATCCATCCATTTTCTTGACCGCTTTTCCTCACAAGGGTCGCGGGGTGCTGGAGCCTATCCCAGCTGGCTTCGGGCAGTAGGCGGGTACACCCTGAACTGGTTGCCAGCCAATCGCAGGGCACACAGAGACGAACAACCATACCATTCAATTTATTTATTTATTTATTTATTTTTGTCATGTTTATTCATCTCCAATCAAATTCAAAGGAAAAAAAAAATCTTTAAACCAATTTATAACCGGTGTACATCTCTCATAAAAGATTATTCGATATGCATCTCGATACACGCGATGCGACACAATTCAAGGGATGCAACGATTTCAAAAGGTAACAACTCGATTCGGTTTGTCAAATCAAAACCGTCACAGTTTGTGGTATATTCAAACGAAAACATTTTGGGGAGGTCAGCAGCAATAGTAGCTGTTTACTGTACGGTATATACAAAACTTCTTCTTTTTTTTTTTTTTTTTTTAAATCGCCTTCCAGGACCTTTAGTGCAGCTTTTAGGACAGAACAATCCCCCCCCCCGGCCCACCCCGCTCTTATAGACTAAACACAGAGAGGGAAGGAAAGCGTTGCAGACCAGAGAGGAGACAAATAAGAGAGGAGGCAAAAAACAACAAGGCAGAAGGTCAAGTGCGGGAAATAACACGGCGGAAAAAGAATCACCTGAAAGTGTTTATTTTGTGCACTTTTTTTTTTTTTTAAAGGAAGCACGTGAACAAGAACAATGTCCTCGCTTCACAAACACACTAAATGCTTCCACCGGGGAACAAATGCTTTTTGGCTGCAGCTGGCAGAGGTGACGTAAGCTAACACCTCAGTGAAAACACACTGTTGCCTCCGTGTGTGTGTGTGTGTGTGTGTGTGTGTGTGTGTGTGTGTGTGTGTGTGTCTTTATGTTCACCATGCTGTCACACGGTCACAGTTACATAAGAGCAGCAGTCATGTTTTACGCATTCAACACACGTAAGGTGCAGTGGCGCTTTGAGATAAGAGCTTTAGTTTGGACTGGAATTTTTTGGGCTTTGACTTGCGAGCACAAACGTTACAACTTCATTGACTCGAGTCACTTCAAGTTGGCAGCATTTAGCAAATTGTGAACTATCTTTCAAAAGAAGGCCTTTTAATCAGAGCTGTCAAAATGAATCGATTAATCGACAAGTAATTAACTATCAAGGTCATCGATATTATCGTTAAGAGCCATTTTTTTAAATTTAAAATGGTCCAAATCCTCTGATTTGGTCATATCAACATGGACTTGTTGACTGATTTCTGTAGTCCTTCCTGACAGAACACTGATTATCTTCTGTGTTTAATCAAAATAAGACATTTGCAAACATCTGCCTTTACTTTGGAAAACAATGACCAAATCGGTAACATAGTACAGCCGTTTTTTTTTTCTTAAATCAATTTGTGAAAATGTCCGGTTGGCATTGCGTAACTAATAAATAGGAGGTGAAGTACACTGTGTAACTGCGACTTCGTATCACAATTTCAAGGCCGGGGGGGCAAGTGTCCTCTTTTTGGGGGGAAAAATGGAAATATGGTCACCCTACAAATCCAAAGTAAGAAATAAACAGCAATCACTGGTTAATAAACAGCAATCTGAGAAAAAAATATTTTATAATACAAACTGTTGGAAGTTTACTGTCTAACTAAACATGAAAAAAAGAGAACGAGACCTTGTGTATTTATAACAACCACATAGCATAGCCTTTCGGCGTACTAGCTAGCCTAAAGCTAAAGCTAATTAGCATCTACGAGGCTGGGCTTAAACTCTTTCATACTTGAAAACTCCTTTAATAGGACAAAACAATAAATGTTTTAGGCAGTATAGGTAAGACTTATGCTAAAAATAATGGCCAATACAGCAGGAATGGATATGAAAGAAGACAATTTATCTCATTATTTTACAGTTGATATTAGCTTACAAAACACTTTTGATTGCAGTCTTTTAAGCGTTCACTGCGACAACTTGCCAAAATTCTACCAAACGATTTTAACGTAAACCTTAAGTAAAAGTGAAAGTGATGAACGTCCATTTCCCCATTTATTTAGGTTTAGGATATTTATTGAACTTATTAGAAAATTCCCGCTTTCAATCATTTTTGCTACGGTTTTAAGACACGAGGAATATTGTTTCAAATATGTTGTGCATTTTTGGTAAAAGTGCTTAAATGTTTTTCAAGCCTTAATTAGTTGTGTATGTGATGACATTACAGTATTGAATTATTTTTTTTTTTTTTTTTTAAAAAGACACTCAAAAACATGTTACAGCGAGGGTGCAAACGATGAGATGGGTTTCACAATGTTTGGCAAACTTTGCTAAAAACACGACAATCCGATAGTTGGGCCTTGGCAGAGGTCTTCATTACTAAACAACATCCATTTTGTCTGATTTAACACCTAAAATGTCCTCTGGACAGAAATGTAAAGGCTGGAAAGAAAGGAGCAGGCAGCCAAGGCAACTGCCGGGCAATTTGAAAGCAACACGCTTCGCTCACGTCGAGTTGGAAAAAGTGAGGGGCAACACAAAACATCTTTCACAAGTGCAGCTGTTTCCTGTCTGGTGCGCCGCGAGGGTTCTGCTCCGGCTCACTGAACACGGTAGCAGAAGCGGCTGCACGGGTTCTCCTTTGCTCCAAAAAACTCTTTCTGGAAGTTCTGTGGCTTTTTGAGGTGGATCGTTTGGATCAAAGACTTGGACACAAATAGAGAAATGCACTACAGGATAAAAATTGGAATGTTACAAAAATGTATTATTTTTAATATAAAAAAAAAAAGAAGAAGAAAGTACTCTAAGGTTTGAGAAAAAAAAGTTTGAGATAAAAAAAAAAATATATATATATATATATATATATATTTGTAAAGAACAAAAATGTATTTGGAAGTCAGAATTGCTAAAAATGAAAAGGCCTTATTCTGGAGAATTTGAGAAAAATTTACATTTGAGGGGGAAAAAAAAGTGTGCCGCTCCTAGAAAAGAAAAGTAGTTCTTCTACGACTACTACTGTCAGCGACTCAGTTATTCATCATTTCAGTCTTTTTTTTTTGTAAAGGATAAAAAAAAATACATGCCTGCGAGTATTGTTATATTATCTCTCGTCATGTTTGCATTCAAATTCCACTGCTTCTAAAACCGTGGCAACAGATGCTAACCGTTAGCGATGCTATTTTGAATCTTTTTGTTGTGGCGTTCCCACATATGTTATTGTGATTTTTATTCTCGCTGTGTAACAACTCCCAAGATAATACTTCCGATTTACACGGTTCACATTTAAACTTGCAGGAGGTCGCCGGTTTGAATCCCACCTTCGACTTTACATTGTAAATATATCCATAGCCATTATGCTAATTGATATACTTAACATGTATACCAACTGACTACCATATCAAGAAATGCATTATAATTTCACTGAAATGATTGAATGCATGCCAGCTTTCAGCATCAGATGACACTTTTCAAAATAAATATGCTAATAGCCATGATTTCTAAAAAAGTCAAGTTAGCTCAATAGTTAAAGCAATTGCCTTCCACCACGGAGATTATCTTTCAATTTATTCCTAAGCACATGCATTCAAATCTTAGCATTCAGCTTTTCTGCATTTCCACGCAATTTCTGCAGAAATTGTACTACTTTGTCTCGTTAGCATTATGCTAAGCGTACTTTCCAAAGGCAAAAACTATGATTACTTTAAAGACACCAAAAGTGTCATTCTAGCGTAATAAGAAACATATTGCCGAAACTCATAAGTTGGGCCACTCGTATCTCAAGGCGCCACCGTACTGGAGCAAAATGCTCATTTTGGGCCAAACCCACTAAACGATCATCTTTACTAGCCTCAATGTTATCTCGGCTGTGCAGTTGTAGCTTCCAATCAGACTGAAATCATTCACAAACGTCCACTGCAAGACTATAAAAGGCATTTTCTCGCGCAGACAAGTTACACGCAAGCTCGTAATATCACTTCCGCCAGCGCCCACTACGGGTGGACACCCCCGGGGGGGAGGGATAACCCGCTTCTGGACACGGCGACCAAACGGCAGCCAACGTCCGTCCGTCCGTCTGTCCGCGTGCGCGCCGCTGCTGACCGGCGGCACACAAAGGGCAAAGTTATCCCAGAAATCTGAGCGCCGCTCTGACAGCCGGCAAACAACAAAGCGCCGGCCGGCCGCTGTGGCGCTCACGGGACACTGCATTAGGAACGCCTGCGCGGTCCAAACAATGTCAATCGAGAATGAATGCAATGCAAAATACGTAGTAGATCGTTTGAAGAAAAAGAAACGATGTTTTTTGAGGCAGGTCTTGTCTGCGTCTTTGGACATGACCTGGTCCTTTTTTCTTGCCACCTTCAGTGCAAAGTCTGCAAACTAACAGAAAGCAGGGCCTTGTGTGCAACGCCGCCGCCCCCCCCCACAGACAGGAGCCGCGTATGTCACTTTGCCGGCGTGACGCGGCAAAACCGAGATAACGGCTCGCCACTTCTCTTTCCACATCACTCGGCCGCAGAGGCGATTCTTATCGCTGGCCGTTTGCCACGACTCGGGCAGCCATTTTATGTTCTTCTACTTCCATGACCCAGAGAACATTTCATGTTCCGCAACTCCCTCATCATCGACCCCCACTGCACTGCCCGACCCCCCCCCCCTTCCCAACATGGAGGTCACCAGCTCCATGGAAACATTTGATAGGCCAAGCGCCATCGACTGGCACGGATTGGCACTTCCCTGCCTCTAACTGCTTCCGTGTGTGTGTGTGTGTGTGTGCGTGTGTGTGCGCGCGCAGCGGGCTAATTGCCGAGGCCAGACACACGCAGGCCACTATGGGACTCGGAGTCGTTTATTTATAAGTCTGCTGTGTGTGTCTGGATTTCATTTGCTTTTACATAGCGCCCATGTAGAACATTGGAAGCGCTTTTTGCCAGCAAAGACGCTACGTGGCTACGCTAACCTCACGCTAATCCGAAAGACTTTGCAAAAAAGTTTGTTTGGGGGGAGTGGGGGACTAGATGTTGATATTGTTATGGATGGCTCACTCTCTGATGATCCTGGACAGCCGACATAATGGAACCCGGACAAAGCAGTCTTTTTTTTTATTTTTTCTATTTATTTATTTGTTTGGGTACTGAACTGTGATGCAAACTACACATGGGAAAAAAAAAGTCTGATTAATCGGCTGGCCAATTTAATTAGCTGATATTATCGCTTTTAAAACTACATTATATAAACATTATATAAATAAAAATAATATAATAAATAAATAAATATAAAAAACATAAATACATCCCCCTTTTTAAAAAAACAACAAAAAACATTTAAACACATTACAACCTAAGGCAAAAAAATGATTTATTTTTAAGTCAGAAAATTTCAAAAAGAAATTTGAATATTTAGTATATATATATAATATAATAAAATGTAATACTTCATCAGTGGAAAAAGTCAGAAAAAGGAGCCTTATTTTGGATAATTAAAAAAACAAAACAAGTACATCTGGGGAAAGAAAACTGTGCTGTCCCTACTGGTGTGCGTCTCAGCCACCAGGACGGAGTGTAATAATACTGCACAGTCATGTTGTCACAAACAACGAATATTGCTTCTTCAATTACTACTCAATAAGATGCTGTTATAAAATATGGCTGTGAGTATTGTTATTTTATCTGTCTACGTGTTGTGTTTGTGTTCAAATATACATCACTTCTAAAACGGCAACATTCAATGCTAAGTTGCTAACCGTTAGCACACCATTGGTGTTTTGCATTAGTTGCTAGCTTTCAGCTAAGTTCGTTTTTCTAAAGCATAACCTTGTTTGTTTGTTTTTTATTTCAAGACCCGAGTGCAAGTTTTCACTTTCCATCCACGGATTGGGATTTTTTTCCCCAAGACTTCCATGAATGACTTCATTCTCACTCGCTAGCTCGCCGTCTCGCTTCAGCTCTCCCTAACTGGCCGCCACAAGACTCCGCTGGACAGACGGGAGTAACTCTTTCCATTTTCTTACTTTTCCAACACGCTAAGTGAGACGGACAGGTGAAGATCCTGGCCATGAATGCAACGCGGATAAAACCGAGGAAATTGTTTGTGAAGACCGCTCGTCTTCAGTACAACTGCAACAGAAGCCAGCTAGCTGATTGAAGTTAAAAAGTAAATCTTGAGATTTCTACCGATTGCTGAAAACGTATCTGTGAGCAAAATGTTCTGACGCAGGGAAAATCCCTGAACACCCCGATGACCGGAGATCAACTGCATTTTGTTCTGCCTATTATTTGTTTTGGGTGCAATTCTATTGTGGACCACAAGATGATGGCTCACTACTTTGTTTAACACTCTGTACAGTACATTTGAAAGACGAAGGAAAACAGGAAGTATTTCAAGCTCATCCTAGTTTTTGCTGAAGATGATTGAAAGTCAAATCATCTTCAGTCCTGCTTTTTAGGCCTACAGAAACAAAGGCTGTTGGCTCATATAGAGTTTAATTCGATGAGTTAAATTTTTTTTACTTTGAAAAACTGGATTTAATGTAAATACAACAAGTGATCAGTACACTGTTACACGGTGTATGATTTTGTTTTAATGTATCATTTCAAAAGAGATTAAAAACCTTACAAATTATCAAGTATTGTAATGCTCTGAAAATAGCCCTAAGGAGTAATTATGGTATTTCTATTTGGAAGGGGGGATTACTGTACTAGTATTTTATGAAACCCCATTTCAGCCACTTGGCTCATTCCCCGATCATCTCAGAAGAAAAGACGATGGCAAAGAAAAGCATCAGCCAGAGAAGAATACTTTGAGTCCTCGAGAATTATTAGCTTGTCTGCTAACGCTCTGATCCCCCTCTGGATAAAAAAAAAAAAACATCCAGCGCGTTGGCCATTGCCAGTCTGTTGTTTATCCTAACGGCGCCCCCCGTTTTACGACGCGGCGAAGGAAGCGAAGTGCGACGAAAACAGGCAACATTCCTTTAAAAGGAAGAGAAGGTGGCCTTTGGACTGCGCACAAGCCGGCACTTGTTCAGCCGGCGGGATGGCGGGCGCACGGTGCGACCAACTCCCCCTTGCTCCACCTTTACGCTCTAACAGGAAGTCGGTACCGACGCCATCAGCTGCAGCAGCATCATAAGGAAGCAAAAGCAACAAAATGCTTAATGATTAAGCAAAGTGTGGACTGACGAAATGTGGTTATTTTGGTCAATTACGCGCTCACTGCTGTTTCCTGAGAGGACACACACACACACACACACACACACACACACACACACACACACACACACACACACACACACACACACACACACACACACACACACACACACACACACACACACACACACACACACACACACACACACACACACACACACACAAGCAAAAAGCAGCAATCAATATTATGCAGACACTCATTATTGATCTCGTCTGCATCTTTAACTAGGCAATGCAGGGCAGCCATTTTGTTTTTGGGTCATACTAAATGTATGAAGAAATATTAGATTAGCAAAGAGTCTTATCTTAAATTTCGATTTAAAAAAAGGGTTAATGTATTTTATTTTTTATAATACTTGTTACATTGATAAATAATTACATTATGTAGAAATGTGTCATCTCTATTATTATGAATCATTTTGAGTTTCATTTGCTTATTCTGGCAAATCCATGTCCAGAAAGTAAAAACGGCCCCAGGTGCTAGCTAGCTAGCTCCCTAGCTAGCTCCCATGGCACTTGTTTACCTGCTAGGGACCTAGCTAGCTAGCTAGCATCAATTGCTAAAGTAAGGTTTTTACTTTCTGGACCTGGATTTGCCACCTCTGATTAATATAGAATATTAATTCATGTAAAGACACTGATCATGTTGTGATTTCTCACAATAATTAGGAAATCAAAAAATGTCAGTATGCCACAATTCATTTCTCTAAATCTCTGCCAATATATACATTTTCAAATGATCACTTGTACAACATTAGAGGATATCACAATGTCTCATCACTGATGAGTTTTTATTTTTTTTTAGAAAAGACCCAAGGGCAACTCATGTGGTTCTTGGGGGCTACCTCGTGCCCGCAGGCACCATGTTTGAAACCCCTGAATTAACCCTTTTAGAAATTCCTTGCACTGTTTTTAAAATTGCATGTGGGACCGTATAAAATGCTCTTGCCGGGCCACGTATGGCCCACTGGTTGCAGGTTTCCCACCCTTTGTCATGCGCCACAGTGGGGCAAGCGTGACTATGGTCTGTCACTGCACGTAAACACCACAAACAATAAATGAACACAAACATTTCTCCCGAATAGCTGTCAGTGAAAAACTCCACAAATTATGTGAATTCCGATGATTTTTCTGACACCTAAATGCAACTGTCGTTTGATCTCAAGATCAACGACATCAGAACACACAAACGCTTTCTTGCATGAATTCCCACGCGTCACACGCACAGCAGTTGCTGCTCAGCGGCTTGAAAAGTGTCAGTAAAAACGTACCGTTATTTTATTTATCTGAAGAAATATATATAATAACAAAACTCAGCCGCACAGGACGCAGTGTAGTCGGGCGAGAGCCCCCAGTCCGCGCAGCGTTACCGTGCTGGGGGATTTGTCAGGGGGAGGAGAAAAAACAGAAAACACCTTCGCGGTCACCTTTTTAAGACACTTTTTTTTTTAAAGTCCCACAAACAGCTCGCCGTTGGTCACGTTTGAAAGCTTTACTCACCTGCAAAGAGGGAGAAAACGTCCGTCCGAGCGTCTAAATCAGGTTTCGTGAAGGGAAAAAGTTGTCGTGTGCCATCAAGTGAAGTGAAGTGAGCAAAGGTTGGGGGCAGGAGGGGAGGAGGAAAAAAAAAAACATTGTACGCGGAAGTACACGAGAAACCATCCAGGATATACATATTTATATTTTTTAATTTCAGTTTTGTATTATGAAATACCGTATTGCGACTGGAAAAGTTTAGACACTTAAGGGGGACAAAGATGTTTATTTTAAAAATGCTATGGAACGAACCGCTTCCGTATTGTGTCACACACTAAAACTTCCGCCTCTACTGTAACTGTCAAAAAAAGTTGAGAAGCTTTTACCGTGTTTAATTAAACTATTTATATATTTTAAACCCAAACTGTCATTATACTATGCACATTACTCACTATTAAGTGTTATATTGCTTGTATATTTATTTAAATCAGTCTCTGGTCTCGTCAACAAAGTTCCCACCTAACTTGCTCACTTTAAATGGCATTAATGTCGCTGTTTAACAGTTAAAATTTGGTTATTTATAATAAACACGGTCATGATGTCAGCGATTGGCACGATACGCTTTGATTAGATTATTTTTTTTTACTTTTATCACGCAGCGAGACATCAGAGCACTATAAAGAGATTTGTTTTGAGGGTGTCTGGCGCCCTCTAGTGCACCAACAACGACCCGATTCGAATATACACTGGGAATCTGCTGCGAATGAATGAACGAACAGATGCTTTATTAATAAAAAATAAAACTAGAAAATGTACCTACACTGTACAGTACGCTATACTATAGTTACGTTTAGTCAAATTGTGCCAGCAGTTGTTTCTACATGACCTTAACAAATAAAGTGTGATGCCACTCCACAATGCAATCATTTTAATTCACTAATAAAACAAGAAAGTGACAACAATCCAATATCCCAAATAATTCAATTTATTGCTTTTCAGGATATTAATCTTTTTCCCATGTGACCTCTTTACAGTAAAAGAAAGCAAATTTGAGATGTACACACACGCACACAGAAAAACAGTATTTACATCTGCTTGTGTGTCACATTATTAGGAACTTTACAATACTGAGTACAATGTGGCTCATAATGTTTGTTTTTTTAATCCCATGGAATACAATTTAATAAAAATTAAAATTTAAGTAAACCAAATCAAATAGTTTGAAGCACTGGATGAATGCAAATATAAAAATAAGTCTACCGGCATATTTTGTGCACCCCGAAGGATTTGTGGGGTGGACACTTTGGCGGAGGAAAAAAGACCAAAGGGCACCATTAAAAACTCCGACAGCATCCCAATAAGCTCATCATAGGAAAACATCTGCTTATGAATTATTGAAACTTTGGATACACATAAGCTTATAACTTTATCCCCGCGCACCTTCCCCCCGACATACTGAATTAAATACGGAATGAAATCACCACAATACCGTGAGCTCTCGTCATAGGTGCTCATCATTAAATGTACAACATATTAAAATATATACACACACACACACACACACACACAAATATTCATACAAATTGCAAATATCTGCTCTTCTTTTCTTCCATTTTTTTCCTCCCCCAATGTGCAAGAATAGAAATAAAAATGAATTTGAAGACAACACTAGAAACTTGGTGGAAATCAAATTGAAATAAATAAAATAAAATACAAGAGAAATGTTTTCACACCACTAGTAATGTGGTGAACATAAAAAAAAAAAACAAGAAAAAAAGTTGGTTTTAAAACATCCCCTCGAAATGCAGTTTAAGTTAAATGAAATTAATACATATGAAAATATAAGACAAAATGCATTTTGACTGCACCAGAAATGTGGAACTGAAATGAATTAGGATAAATGAATGAATATAAATAAATAAATAAATAAAACACTGAAATAAATTAATTTTCACAGCATTAGAAATGGGGTTAAAAAAAAAACAGTAAGCAAATATGTTATGACACAATTAAATACAGGAAGGAAACTGCAAGTCAGTGCTTTAAAGTCAATTTAAACAAATGAAGAAAGTAAAACACGGGGAAAAAAAATACACGTTGTCGAGCATTAGAAATGTGGGATATATTCAATTTCAGAAATATTTAAAAGAAAAAACAAAACAAAACCTTTTTTTCCACAAGTAGTTTAAATTAAACTCTAAACACTACTAGACACGTTGTAAAAAAAACAAAGAAACAAAAAAAAGCATTTTTGTTGTGCTGTAAAACGGAGCATCAATTTGAAGCACAGGACTCCGAAGGTCATTTGAACAGAATCACATTGAATGCGCCACCAGGTGGCAGTATCGGCTCGTGTCTTTCTGAAGGTTGTTTACAGGAAAGACAATTCATGGAGATTTGAAGATTCAAATGGCCATGGGAAGTAAGTGTCACGCTGTAAAAAGTTTTAGGGGAACGTCTGATGTTGATGACGTGGACAAAAAGGGAAGAAAAGCAGAGCAATCGAGCCAGAAAAAGAAGAAGAAGTATTAGCTGTGAATCATTTTGAGGGTCTCTGTCTCCCTGTGGCGCTCATGCAAGATGGCAGGCGCTGGCGGCGGCGTGAGGGGCATCAGGCCCTTGAGAGGGTGGGCAGACAGGGGCGGCGGTAGGGAGGAGATGGGCGGCCGGGGCAAGGCCCCCCCCGCCGTTGCTTTCTTCCCCCCCGGCGCGCCGTCCTTGGCCGCAGGGAAATCGTGCTCGTTGTCCGAGCTGCAGTCACTCAGGTCGGTGATCTCCAGGTCCGAGTCCGACTCGGCGTCCCGCTTGGCGCTGCCCCGCCTCTCCGTGGGGCTCTGACGCCCCGGGATCAGGCTCGGGGGCGTGGCCCGGGCACGCTCCCCGCCCAGCAGAGGGTTGCCCAGCTCGACGCGGCCCAGCGACAGGCTCCCCGGGTAGGGCGGCGGGCCCGCTCGCCCCCCCGCCGCCACTGCCGCCGCTGCCGCCGCCGCCACCGCCGCCGCCCCGTTGGCGCCGCCCCCGCCGGCCTCCCCCGGAGGCAGCAGGGTGGAGAAGGGGTGGGGCAGCTGGGAGAGGCCGCTGGGCAGGGGGCCGGGGTAGAACTGGGAGGGGTAGAGGGAGCCGGGGGGCAGTTTGGGGCAGTTGTTGAGGGAGAAGGCTCCCGGCAGGTAAGGGTTGAAGCCCCACGGGTAGTCGAAGGGGGGGCTGCGGGGGTACGCGCCCAGCAGGGATGGCGGTTTGGTGTAGCAGGGCCCACCTAGCGCACACAAGACAACATGAAGGTTAAAGGCGTCCACATGGACAAAATGGACGACAACGTGGAAGGAGGTTCAATCAGCATCGTTTGCAATTCAAATTCTCATCTTGAATAAAACACGACCACCGTCAAGTCAGTCTCGTAATAAGATTTTTTTCTTTCGAAATTCCAAATGAATTCACAGAACAATCCAACTGTTTCTTTTGTCATAAAGTCACCACGTCATTCTCATCAAATTTATTTTTCACACTTCTTGCTTTTACGCGTGCGTAACATTCAAACTGTTATGACGTCAATTTAAGTCAATCTCGGAATATCCATTATTTTTTCTCTTAAAATTTCGACTTCATTTTCGCAACATTACAACTTTTTTACAAGTCATTCTCGTGCAATTGCTGAAGCATTCCCACATATGTTGTGATTTTTATTCTACACACTTTTTTTGCCACATCATATTTCCGACTTGCACTGTTCGACTTTCAACTTGTTTAAAAAATTCACGCCTCTCGGGGTATATGTCGTTTGATTTCACATTACTTACATACAGTATTCGCACAATTTAACATTCAATATCAACTTTTCCCCATTCATTTTATACATTGAACTTTTTCTAAGTCACATGACTTCTCATCATCATTACCAGGTGTCTGGTATTGCTCGCTGGTGCCGTTGGTAAAGTGCATTGACCTGGAACCAGGAGGTCAAAATGTCATCATTTACGTATTTCTCAATTTACTTCATAAGCATTCCGTACGCATTTAAATCTTAGCATTCAGCTTTTAGCATTGCCATGCAATTTCTCCAGAAATCGCATCAACCGTTAGTCTAGTTTGTCATCGTTTTTTTTTGTCATAAATCTCACATGAGTTAAATTTCTCAAAATTAATCTTTTCGTTTTTTTAAATCCTGACTTAACATTCTTTTTTTGTTAACACGTCATTCTCAGATAATGCTTAACTGAATGAGTTTTTCTCATGAATCTCACACTATGATTTTCTCGTAACAGTGCAACTTTTTTATTGGTAAATCTCTCAGCAAGGATATTTTCCTCTTAAAATTCGGACTCTCACAACATTACAACCTAATTTCTGTACAATCGTGACTTTTGTGATTTTTTTCCCCTCGTAAATCTTTTAAGTATTATATATATATATATATATATGCACAATGCCCCCTAATATTATATTTAAAAAAAAAAGTTAACAAAATAATAATTCTGTACTTGTGTATAATACGGTCTCTCAATTTCCTGGGGGGTCAACAGATACATTTGTAACATTAGATATTAAATACAGTATCTTGTTCTGAGGAAAGTGCACTTTTTTTCCAAATTAATTAATTTTTTACAGCTCCTAGATACTTGTATACCTTTATTTTTCACTTTCATTTTATAATGTGAAAAAAACAAAAAATTCCCGCTGGACCCTTTCCCACTAGACTTTGGATTTTTTTTAAAAAAAACTGCATGTTATTCATAGGAAATTACAGCATTTTTGTTTGCCGAAAAAAAAATAGTAACACATTTGAAAAGAAAAAAAACCCCTATTTTACCGTTTTATTGTTGTAATACGAGCAAAATGTTGGCATTTTATGTGAGCGCAAGCGGCAGTACGAGCAAACAAAAGCACGTTCACCTCCCAGCGCAGTCGACTTCCTTGCAAGTGTCGAGCAACTCGCTACCCCCCCCCCCACCCCCCCGCCCGCCGTCTTTTCTCTTCCCCTCCATCCGCCAGCCTGCCACGTTATTTACTATGCGGCCCTAATTTGACAGCGCTGAAGTGTGTGCGTGTGCGTGTGTAGCTGGCAGACACATGAATATTGAATCAGTCAGACGGGCCTTTCTCGCTTGCTTATGAAAACACAGTAATGGGCGCCCACAGGCCACAAACTGAAGCCTGCACCCTCAATTAGGGCCTTCCTGCCTGGGAAGGGATTAGGACGGCGGGGACACATGGGAGGGAGAAGGAAATAAGACCCCAGGACAAACTGTGGAGGATGAAGGAGAAGAGGAGGAGGAGGAGGGGAGGGGGGGTGGGGGGGAGGGGGGTGCATCTGTTTACACTCTACCTCCCTCCCTCCCGCCCGCGTATTGTGCGTGTAGGCCGTGAAGCAGCATCAGTCGCGGACGCTGGCGTGACCTCACCCTTCCTTCCTTGGCGAGAATATGCGCAAGTCACCGGCTAAGTGGGCCTCACCTCGCAGTCTTGACTGCAGGCTGCCATCTTGCTTATTTGCTTCAATAAGAATTGAGCCACTGAGAACGGAAGCAGATTGCTGCCATACCAGAGGGGGGAAAAAAAAGTGGAATATCGCATGATTATGTGATGAATTTTTGAGTTTGGCTTTTACATTCGACGGAGCAAAACGACCTTCTGGTTCAGGTTGCTGGCGGATCCCAAAAGTTTCTTTTTCTTCTTCTTTTTTTTTTTTTAAAGCAATTAATGCATGCCCCATATTTGGAAAGTCCCGTATTGGGGAAATCTTGTCTGTAAGTTGCGTCGTGTTCAAAATGAACTAGCTTTTTATATGGTAAGAAAAAAAAGCATGGTTGCTGTTACCATGCAACATCCAACATGAAACACGAATGCATCTAGTGGCAAAAAAATAATCAATGTTTTGCACTACTTTTTACCGTGTTGCAGTACATCTTTTTAAACTCATGAAAATAACTTTATGAATTACTATGAAATTACTGTGTCAATGAACTAAAATATATAACCATATTTGTATTAGGGTAACATATTTTTCCACTTTTATGTTAATTAACTCATTTGCTTCCAAAAATGTTCAATTTCAAATATTATAATGCTCCCAAAAACGTATTTATACGTTAATTTTTTAATATATATATTTTTTATGCTAGAGCATACAGAAAGGCTTTGGTGCAGCCTCTGAACTGAAGAGAATGCTCGAAGCAATGGTAGTTATATAAAAAAAAAAAACGTCCAACAGGTGGCAGCAGAGTATAAGAGATCAATCAGGGCCATGTTGCAAAAAAGCTTCTTTTTTTAACAGATTTGTGAATAATGATGAAACTTAGCTATATTCTAATGCTAATTGCTGCAAAACAGAAACAGATTTGACACTTTGTTTTCTTCCTGTTGAGAGAATCTTTCTTTTGGTAGGTTCCCTGTTTTTATAGCACTTGAACAGAATATAAATGTGGGCCTTGCAAAATCAGTCAAAATCCAGTAAAACAGTTTGGAGCAAAGGTACTTGCTTCAGTGAAAATGGTTGGGAGTGAATTAGAAGCGGATGAAAAATTAGGACCCTGAGTCTGGAATAAAATTGAAATTGAAAAAAAATATGAAAAGTATCAAATGCGATGAATCACTAGTAGCTAGTGACTTTGATTAATAAGACGCAAAAGTGACTACCTGGTTTAACGTGCTAAATATCACATCACAAAGTAATAACTCATTACATTAAAGTCCCAAAGATTTGGAGTCTGCTAAGAAACTAACATGCATATTTTGAAATGACTTTCCTGCTAAATGACAAAAATGGATTTAGTTCATTGCAATGCTCAGTGGCTCAATTGCTCGCACCCGCCCACATCTTTGTGGCACAAAGTTTCCAGTTTCCTCACCTGAACCCAGGAAAGGAAACGTATCCAGCCGGAGCTTGTCTCCCTCGGGACCCGGCACCGTGCCGCCCCGATCAAACAGGGAGGACGCTCGGCCTGAGTCTGGCAAGCGAGGAAGCAGGGACTGGATGGCCTACACACACAAACACAAGAAAAAGAAGACATGAGCTCCCTCCAGACACGTTTTTTTACTTGGGAGAAAAACAATCAGAAGGAAAGTCGGAATGTTAAGAGAATAAAGTACTAATGTTTTATGCTGAAAAGACCCATTTTTTCACTCACAGTTGGGTCAAATTGACCCAAGTAGAGGACTGGTCTATTTTTGACCCATAGTCAACTGTTTTAGAGTGTGGTCATTATTTTAGACTCGATTTTTTTATATCACAAAAAACGGGCATTTGAACAGGGGTGTGCAGACTTTTGCTTGCACTTGCACTTTAAGTTCAACAATAAATCCCTCATTGCTCTGTCAGTCATTCCATGCCTTCCCACGAAATAAGCCCACGCACGCAAGGACTTGCGTCCTTCCCTCACGCGCCGCCCTGGTGGTGGCAGCACAAAAGTGCGGGTTTACGCCCCGTCGCATGTTGACAGCCGAGTGTGATGCAAACGGCGACGGGGCGGAGGCAAGGACGGGGATACAAAGGGCTGTCATGGGATCGGGGCTGCGGAGGAGAGGACGCGTTTGAGGCTGGCGAAGGATAAACGAGGAGGAAAGCGGCAAGCCGGCCGGCGAGGCTCCGATCGAGGCCGCTCGCCAGCCACATCTGACGCGGTGACACTCGTTTGCAACGTGAAATACACCAGAGAGCAGCTGAAACAAATGGAACAGATGAATCCGGGGAATCGGCGGGACAAAGGGGGGATTTTTGTCCCCCTTCTCCCCGGATCAATATCCCGTGTCACCCCGAATTTGAAAGGCGAGACCGTAGTCCCCGAGCCGCCAGATCCGCGTTTGCTTAACAAAGCGCATTAACGAGCCGCGCCATTGATCTGATCTGACGCGGCCCCGCTTTCATTTGAGGTCGATGACACGCCGAAGACTTGGGATGAGAGAGAGGAGGGGATCATGTCGTCTTTGGGGGAGCTCGGGGGGGGGGGGGGGTTAAGGACGACCTAAAGCCATCTCCTCGCGACCTTAAGCGTGATGGATGACACGCCTACTGTACTTTTTTCACATCACACGGAAACTTATCCGTACTAAGTAAGGAACACAAGTAATGAAATGATGCGTTACACAGACAAAATGACAATACTTACGCCTATATTCTTTATCCTCTGCAGAAAATAACTAATATTAGCAAGCTTATTTATGATGTCTTCTTCGCATTATACCATCAAATCTAAATATATCTACATCACCCCCTGGTGGCCATGGTGAGCACACCAGAAGGAAACCCATTGAATTAAAGGTCGAACCAATTTAAAAAAAAAAAAAAAATTGTACACTAATATGTTCTATGCAGCCCAACGAGTCTAAATATGGTAATCTGGAGTTATGAAGCAAAATCCAGCCGTTTTTAATCCATCTCAGGGGGCGGCCATTTTGCCACTTTGCTCTCGACTGAAGATGACATCACTGATGACATCACAGTTGCTCAGGGCTCAAGTAACAACCAATCACAGCTCAGCTTTAAAAAAAAAAACAGGTGAGCTGTGATTGGTCGCACTAGAGTGCTGTTTTTATTTATAAGGACAAATTTGAGGTGTGTTTTTGGGGGACTGGAACGGATTGCAGAGTATGTGTTAAATCTCCACTATGAGTGTAATAAATTCAGCTTTTCCCATCAACGGAGAGTAAATTAACAAATGGCAGCTTTAGAGTTAAGTCTTGAATCGTATAATTTTTGGGCTGATTTTCATGCATCCAGGAAGGCTCAGCGGGGGGTACCCGCTCGCCGCAACGGCGAAACCACATGACAGCAATAGATTTTTGTTAGAATGATTGCATGAAAACCAAAACAAAACAACGTATCTGCTTTTGCCGATCTTTCCGGGCTTCTTTCATGCTAACGCCGCGGCAAGCAAATGACCTTAAAACCCGGCGGAGCGTGAAATGTCTGAGTACCTCCGGGGTGCAGTCGGGTGCGCCGGAGCCCCCGTTGAAGTGGTTCTGGGCCAGGAAGAAGGGCGAGTTGGCCATGTCCAGGATGGGGTAGTTGACCAGCACCACTTTGCTGAAGTTGAACTTGTAGGTGAAGCGCTTCCCTTTGGTTTTGTGCAAAATGCGCTTGTTGTAGTAATACCTGCAACACAGCAGAGGAAATCCGAATGAGGCGACGGATGAAGGAAGGGAAGGTTTCACAAGGCCGGCGTCAAGGTTTGAGGATTTTTTTTTGGGGGGGGGGGGAATGAATGAGTAAACAGCGCTGCGGGGTCGGCGCTACGCTCATTTCCCACTCTTTTCAATACGTCTCCTTCCCTTCCCCGATCAATTTGCGCCTCGATGCCTTCATTCAGTACCGCGTGAGACCTATTTAGTTTGATTCCGCCACTAGCAGACGAGATGTCGACATGAAATTTTTCATTTAGCATCAGAGAAGAGATGATAATCAGAGACGATCTAGGATGACTTCCTCTTGGTGGGTCTTTCAAGCTTTTTTGGGGAGTTCTGTTACAGTAACCACATTTTGCCTTGATTGCAATTGAAGGCAATTTAATCCAACATTTAGGGGTGAACAAATGCGGCATGTCTGCCTCACAGTTGAGAGGTTCTGGGTTTGAATCTTGGCTCAGGTCTTCCTATGTGGACTTTGACCAAATGACCAATTGTCCGTACTCGCCCAAAATCAGCTGGAATAGGCGCCATCTCACCTGCAACCCTTATTAGAATAATTGCTCAAATGGACAGTGTTGCCAGTTACCTTGAAAAAGTAACTTAGTTCCTTTACGGTACTGATTATTTGCTTTAAAAAGCAGCTCCGTCACTTTATTGATTATTTGATTTTAAAATTAACGGAGTTCGTTTGCTGATTACTTGCTTTCAAAAGTAACTCTTACCTTACTGATTACTTGCTTCAAAAAGCAACTTAGTTACGTTACCGATGACTTACTTTAAAAAGTAACTTTTACTTTTACGATTACTTGATTTTAAGTACCTTTGTTACTTTACCAAATACTTGATTTTTAAACTAACTTAGTTACTTTACTGATTACTTGCTTTAAAAAGCAACTGTTGCTTTACTGATGACTTGATTTTAAAATTAACTGAGTTACTTTGCTGATTACTTGCTTTCAAAAGTAACTGCTACCTTACCTACATAGTTACTTTACCGATTACTTGATTTGAAAGGTAACGCAGTTTCTTAATTGATCAATTGATTTTAAAAGTAACTCTTGGTACTTGATTGATTACTTGCTTGAAAAAGTAACTCAGTTACTTTGCTCAAACGTCACTGTTACCTTACTGATTACTTTACTGATTTATTGCTTCAAAAAGTAACATCGCTACTTTACTGATTACTTAATTTGAAAAGTACCTTTGTTACTTTACCGATTAATTTATTTTAAAATTAACTCAGTTACTTTGCTGATTACTTGCTTTAAAAAGTCAGATAGATTCAGAGTTACTTTGATAGCTGCATGTGGC
This sequence comes from Vanacampus margaritifer, assembly GCF_051991255.1. Lineage (NCBI taxonomy): Eukaryota > Metazoa > Chordata > Actinopteri > Syngnathiformes > Syngnathidae > Vanacampus > Vanacampus margaritifer. The sequence continues at coordinate 26,772,999 of NC_135440.1, read as the reverse complement.
AAATACAGACAACCCTGCTTAACATAAAATTGCCACCTGGTTTAAACAGTGACATTTAATAATAAAGTTTGTTTTTACTTAAAGAAAAAAAAAGACAACCTTTTTGAGTTGCCATAATTATTTTTGTATTATAAAAGATTTCACGTAACATAAATGGGCAACTTGTCTTTCTAGACTTGGCTTACCATAGATAAAAAAAAAAAAAATCATACAATATAAAATTAAGGCAGTGTTTTTCAGCTATTAATGTTATAATGGTAAAACCCAATAGTAATAAATGTTTATACATTGATTATAAATATAACGATTACATTTGGGGACCTCCTGCATTCACACAATTTGGTGGGAACGTGCTGCGATCCTTTAGTTTTGCTCCACGCACAATACGTAATAACATTTAGGGATCTTATAAAAAGAAAAAAAGTCTGATTACTAGGCTGAAAAATTATGCACATTTTGGAGTTAACAAGTACAACATGACTGTAAATGAACACTGACAAGTAACATCAGATCATATTGAGATTTTTAAGGGCAAGTACGGGAGGGGGTGTTTCCATGGTTACGACCCCGGTGGGCATGTCAGTTTCCTGCGCGACCACCGAGGTGTGTTCTCATGCCACCTGGCTCAGGTGAAAGAGCGGAACACACAGGTGGGGGTGTGAAAAAGCCAAAATATATGATTCGACTCGTTCATTTGCTCAACTTTGCCGCTTCCTTTGTTTGAAAATACCCACAAAGAGAGTTTGAGCGTTGAAACGCCTCATTATGCATGACATCAAGCCACTTAAAGCAGCACGTATGTATCAGCGCCGCCGCCGCACGCCTACGTGCGTTTTGCTTGGCGTAGCAACCGAGCAGTGGCCCTTAATTGAGCAATTAAGTGGGGCTAATTAAGAAGGCTAATTGTGGCCCCAGACAATTCATAACAATTAGACTCCCACGACAACCCCCATTAAGAAGAGGCCACGGAAAAGCAGGAGGGGGGGGGGGGGGGGCGCAAGTCATTTATGATAACTCCGTATTTGGCGGTTCTCCACATGTGTTCAAATGAAACAAGTTTGAAAAAGTCCCAGAAACTTCACGCAGAAATCCGTATTGACATTGTTGGCTGGCCATCTCCTCTGTCAACTTTCCATTAAGATGGCCGCCGATAAAGAGCAGCAATTGTGGAATATTGACACCCCCAAGCAGACGTTTTAAACTTATTTTTTTATATCTTCCATGTAAACATGAGCATACAGAAGTCAATTTCACACTCCGGTTCTGTGAACATCCCAGAAGATAGGTGAACATTTGCTGCTATAAATAGGAAATAATTGTTGTGGCTGCATGCTAGCGGCAACAGCTAACTCACATCACACATTAGCCACAATGACTTCTTCTTCTATTTGTTCTTCTTCTTTCTTATGCTACATCACCGCCATCTTCTTTAGCATGTAACAAAGAATGTGGCCACCGGTGGTAACGCATGACTAATACTTCTACTTCTTCTTTTATTGTTGGCAAATACTTTTGGCGCATTACCACTCCTGGGCAGAAAGTGGCGAAAATGCACAGAAAGTATACATGATTAAGGAACGCGATAGCAGAGGTGATAAATCCAAGTCCAGAAAGTAAAAACCCTGCCAGTTTGGCTTTAGCCCCAGGTGCGAGCTAGCTAGCTCCCGTGGTGCTCATTTACCTGCTAGGAAGCTAGCTTGCTAGCATCAGTGGCTAAAGCCAAACTGTGGCAGAGTTTTTACTTTCAGGTGCTAGCTAGCTAGCTCCCCAGCTAGCTCCTATGGTGCTCATTTACCTGCTAGGGAGCTAGCTAAATAGCTAGCTAGTATCAGGGCCTAAAGCCAAACGGTGGCAGGATTTTTACTTTCTGGACCTGGATTTGCCACCTCTGGATTTTGGAGTCCGCAAAAATACGGCCCATGTTTGTCACTGTATTTGGTTATTCTAATTTCTATGGATAATTTTTCACAACAGTGTGAGTGGAGAATTATGCTGATTGCGACGGCAGCACATGGCATCAAATACCTTAGTGCTCTGCTCAGTTTGTCGTAGTTCATGTGCGGTTTACACTTTCTGATCCCCCACAGTCGGGCCACCTCGTCGGGGTCCTTGATGACAAACTCGCCGTAGTCGCCCTGCCACGCGATCACGCCCTGGTACTCCTCCTTCTGCAGCAGCTCCAGGATGAAGTGCCACAGCTGGATCTGCCGCGATCCTGGGCTGGACTCGGGCTTGTAGGCCCAGTCCGGGAAGGCGAACCCTGCGCAGAGAGGGAGGGGAGGCCCGTCGTCAATTTCGCCCGTCGCCGCCGGGGAGGAGGAGGTCGGCGTTTGGATGAGCGATGAAGGTGAGGGATGATGTGTTTAATAGAAGAGCGCGTGCCCTGAGCTACGTTAGCGTGCGCTAGTGGCCTCTGGCCTGCACAGATTGCTCAGGTGCGTGATGACAACTCCGTATGGGAGAGAAGTGATTGATGCTGCACAGAGCGCACACACCGAGTCAAGTGTTTGTACTCATTGAACAATCAAAGTCAACACAAAGCTAGACCAGAGGGCAGACCTCCGCCAAGGCAATGGATCAACACCAATGCTAACCCCTGGTCAGAGCCAGGAAGCAAATACTGGAGTTGAAATGATATATTAATACAGAGTACTGATGTCATGTTGTGTTCCTTAAACGCCAAAGAAGTTGAAAGTGAATCAACAGCGCATTCACTCCTGAGTTTGGCAACAACCTGACGGATCAAACCTGAGATGCCAAAACTTTCACACATTGTTTAGATTATTTTCAAATTATAGACACAAAAAAAACCTGTTGCACTTTGACACTCTATGATGAAAATGAGTCACAGGCATATATTCTTAACACATTCAACCCCCCCCCCCAAAAAAAAGTTTTTTAATACTTTGTCTTGCACTCCCAAAAACGCATTTTTACGTTTTTTTATGCTAGAGCATACAGAAGGCTTTGATACAGCTTCTGATATGAAGAGGTTGCTTAAAGCAATTGTAGTTATTACAAAAAACGGCCAGCAGGTGGCAAACGAGTATAAGAGATCAACCAGGGCCATGTGGCAAACAAGCTGTTTTCCCCACAATTTTAAACTGATTTGTGAATAATGATGCTATATTCTAATGCTAATTGCTGCAAAACGGAAACAGATAGAAAATCTACTTTTTTTTCCATGTTTTTATAGCAACAGAACATAACATTCTGTGGGCATTGCAAAATCAGTCAAAATCCAGTAAAACAGCCAGGAGTGAAGGGGGTTGCTTCAGTGAAAATGGCTGCCAGTAAATGAGTTAAGAATACAAGGTTATGGTATTGAATGTATAATAAAGTTTTTTTTTTTTTTTTGTGTACAACTACTGTACAAAGGTAAAATACAATCTGCAATCATTGGCTGTTTGGCTGATGCCTGAAGGGCCATAATCGGGCGACTTTTTCGTTTTATTAGTATTATACAATTTTTTTTGGGGGGGGGTGGTGAGTGAGGACTGGAACCGATTCAAGGCATTTCCACTCATTTCACTGGAGCAGGACGAGACTTTGGAATTACCAACCTGGCGTCCAAAGTGCGGGCACCGGGGGGAGCAGCAGATCGCTGACGCAGTTGCAGTCCATGCCTCTGCAACACCTGACAAACAAACATGAAAAGCATTCATCAGTTGAGGAGTAAGAGCACATTTGATTTGGAGCTCACCGAGGGATTTGAACGTACTGCGCGAGCGCCCAAGGACGCGGGCGGCGGCGCCCGTTCCGAAACGTGCCTGGTATTGACGCGTAACGCGGCAAGGTTATGTTTGGACGAGGCGTTTGATGGATGCGATCCGGCGCGTCCACCTGAGGCCCAGCGTGATGCAACGCGTTGGACATCCACGCCCGCATCCATAAGCAGCAGAAGAGCACGTTAAAGTTTCATTCGATTTAATCAGGCGGAATTTTCCAGTATTCTTGCGTAAAGAAGTTATGCGCAAAAAAGTTTGCGGCGTTTTGTTTATTCGACACGTATTTGCATCATGTTCAGTGCACCGAGAGGAACTTTTGGAGTGCGGCAGAAGTTTCTGTTGAAGGTGCAAAAATGTGGCTGGGAAGAAAGTAGATACTTTACCGCCATCATTTATGACTCAACTATGACTTGTTGGAAATCCAGAACGTAATGTTCACATGGATGCAAGCGCATATATATACATATATATATATATATATATATTAGAGGTGTCAGTCAATTATATTTTTTTATTGTAATTAATCGTATGACTTCAATAATTAACTCATGATTAATCCCAAATGAATCGCCCATTTTATATAATAATAATAATAATAATAATATCTCAATTTATATCTAAATTTACAATTATATGTACAATTTCTCCCCCTAATTTTTCATACTCTTGCTAACATGAAAGTGGAAAGAAATGTTAACTGAATAGAAACATTGTTGCATTTTTAAAGTCTTTGATACAGTAATTTCATAACAATTCATGAAATTGTATTAAAATGAAAAATATGTACTGTACTGTAAAAAAAAAAAAAAAAAAAATACAGTTTGCTGTATACATATATATATATATATATATATATATATATATATATATATATATATATATATATATATATATATAAAGGATAGATGTTTGTACCAAGAAAATTCCGGTGAGAGCAGGCTTAAAAGTAACTGTTGAACACCATTGCTTTTTTTTTCTTTTTCTTTTTTACATGCCAGCAGGTCTCAACGAGGTAGGGGGTGTTAGCGGCATGTAAATCAGTAAAATGCTAATCACCACGCTAATGATGTTGCGAGCAGGAGAGAATTTGGGCTGTCGGTGCTGTCGGTCGACACACGGCGACTTTTCATTGCCGTTGCTTTACAAAAGATCACATGAAGAAGAAGAAAATGCCCTCGCCTGGCCGCCGCCGCTTTGACTGCAGCTTCTTCTTTTTTTGCCATCTTTAATGCTGCCCTCTGCATCGCTGCCTTTGCGCTCCTTCTTCTGCTTTTCTGCCTCTATTTAATTATGCTCTGTGAATTTGGGATTTTTTTCCCTCCAGCATTGAAATAGAATGTGAATTATTAAGGTGTGTTTGTATAAATTATTGTTGCTAACTCCAGGCATTTCTTTCTCTCTCTCTCTCTCTCTCTCTCTCTCTCTCTCTCTCTCTCTCTCTCTCTCTCTCTCTCTCTCTCTTTTGCAAAAGACTCCTTCTCTCAACCCGCTTGTGGCCTTTGGATGGGCGCAACTCTCTCGCGCTTACTTTGTCTGTGGTGTTTTCGTGCTGTTCCTTTCTGTCTTTAGATATACAAATATGGCCTTCTTGCTTCTTGATAACTTATTCCTTATTTATGTTTCCGCCTCACACAATGTCACACACAATCGACATATGGTGTGTACAAAGTCCAGCTTAAGCTCATATTTTAGAGGCTTGTGACATATTTGGGTGTCAGTCAATCTCAGAGCACATATAGACAGACACACAAGCATTTACTTGCACGTCACCAATGGACAATTTAGAGTCTTCACCAATTTAGAGTCTGAACCTTTATAGCTATCACTAGATCGCTAGCTAGCTAGCTAGACATCAATCTAGCGATTGATAGATCAACAGACAGACTGATAGATGAACTACAGTAGCTAGACAGATAGCAAGCTAGATAGCTAGCAGCTATCTAGCTATGTAGCTATGTAGCTATCTAGATAGATAGATAGATAGATAGATAGATAGATAGAGTGACCATATTCCTATTTCCCCAAAAAAAGAGGACACTTGCCCTGGACTTGAAATTGTGGTACCAGTCGCAGTTACTCAGTGCACTTCACCTCCTATTAGTCACACAATGCAAACATTTTCATAAATTTATAAACCCCCCCCCCCCCCCCGGACGCCCGAACAGGATTTAAGAAAATGGTTTGTCCTTCCAATAGAGAACGTTTGGTCACCCTATACAGTAGTAGCTAGCCAGAGCTAGCTAGCTAGCCAGCTCGATACCTAGCTGGTGATAGCTAGCAAGCTGGCTAGCTAGATATCTAGCTAGATAGATACCTAGCTGGTGATAGCGAGCTAGCTGGCTAGCTAAATAGATACCTAGCTCATGATAGCTTGTCAATCTAGTGATAGACAGACAGACGGCCACACGCATCACATGGAAGGATGGCTGGATGGATGGATAGATAATTCAGTCCTTCATTCAGGAAAATTAGATGTAACGGGTTCTGATCAAAGTGCAACCACATCCAACATTTTTTCCCCCTGAAAAAGTTTGGACACTCCTGCAGATATTTTACCGCTTATTTTCACATTGCGGCTGCAACTGGAGGCCAAACTGTGGCCTTTTGCGTAGCACTGTGAGAAGTATGGCCTTCAGTTAAAATGCTGCTCTCTAACCCAAGAGTCCAACCGAAGGCCGCCGCCTTGAACGAAAATACGACATTCCGTGCATTGTAGGCCGAAACGTATACGTTTGCCCCCCCGATGTGCGCCGCGGGTCGTCACACTTTTCAGGCTTCTCCTCTGAGAAAGCTCTCGCACCTCCTGTGCTTGCCATCCAGGTGAATCCCAAGTGAATCCTTCATTTCCTTGTCGCCGCCACCTGTTTCATGCCTCGTCAGGCACTCTCCAAGCCCCGCCTCCCCGCCTCCCCCCGCCCCTCGGTGTGTTTTGCGTCGGCGCAGTAATTTTCCGTTTGATTTCGGAGGTAATGCATTTTTTACAAATCAAAGAGGAAGCAAGGCGACCCCCTCCTCCATCCCTCGCCTCCTCCTCCGCCCACCCCCAACCCTTCAGCTCCCCGCCCAGGGCCAGAGAGGAGATAAAGGAGCCTCCATCATTTCCTTGTTAGTTTTGATTTGGGCAGCGCAGGGCTTTCAAGTTCCCCCCCATCACCCCCAGAAACATTATAACTAGCAGCCCAGGGAATAGCGCTGCTCGTGCACGCTCGCGCCTACACACACTCACAGTTACACGCACACACACACACCGATTGGAAGTATACAGCGCGCTACAAACGCGCAGGTATTCAGGTAGCCGACACAAATAAAGACGTAGAGCCCATCGATAGTGACTGAATCAATACGGCCAGAGAGCACTTTGTTTTGCTAAAAAAGATGCCGGGGCGCTGATGAAAGAGCACAAAAGCAAGAGAGCGCTTTATTGGGGAGGGGGGCGCAGAGGACGCCGTACTCCAAACAAAAGGGGCCTTTTTCCCAACAACTGATGATGGATCACACGTTGACACGGCACTAAACACCCAAGCGGGTAACCTGCAGCACCGTGGGCCAAAAGCAGCCCGCAAGAACATTTCATGCGGCCCACCAACGAGAAAAACCACAGACGGACAGTTACAAATAGGGTTGCTGAGTTTTACCCGGTTGGAAACTTTCCATGGGAATTTATGCAAATAAAGCAGGACTTTAGTTCTTTTTTTATAGACGGTACCTGACTTTGTACAAACTCCTGGTCAAGAAGTTCAGTGTTTTCAGTTTCAGTTCAGTGGAAAAATATCCAGCAAGTCGAGTCAAGTCATTACTTGGTCAAAAGTCAAAATCTTGTTCAGTCACAATAAGTGATCAAAAGTTTTTTCACACACACAAAAAAAAAAGATGAACACACAACACAAAAATTGATATTTAGTAGCTTAACTGAGCTAAACTGTCAAGTTAAATGGCTAGCTTAGCTTCACAGCTCACACAGCTAGTTTAGCTTCACAGTTAACCTAGCTAGCTTAGCTTCACAGCTCACACAGCTAGCTTAGCTTCACAGTTCACACAGCTAGCTTAGCCGCGTCTGACTGATGAAAGTAAACCTCGTCGATGTTGTAACTCTTATTGACCAAGTTTCAAACCTTGCAAGTGTTAGATATTATTAACATTTAAATTCTTTATTTCATATATTAAGCATTGTTATACATTATTAACATTTTAATTCTTTATATTAACCTTGTCGAAATGTTTTGTAGATGTGAGGTAGTGTTGAACTCAGTATAATTTGACCTTAAGCTGGAACATACTGTATTGTTTGGTCTAAAAATTTCTTCTCAGTGTTCTGTGCGAAAACACACATTTGGTCCTTGAGAACAGAATCTGTCTCGAACACACACACCCCTGACCCTGACTCTGTTTTGCGCCATCGCTCACGGAAAAGTACCCAGAGAGTATGTTTTGTCTACAAATGAAAGAGAGGCGGTCTGTTTAACTATAAGAAGCCATTTTACACGCGGAAGAGACACATTCGGCACTCTGAAATTCCACCTGTTACGTGATGTTTGGAGTCTGTCACTATGTCCAGAGATCTGTTTTTTTTTAATAAATCATCTTGCAAAGGTGTTTTTTCTTACAAGAAATCTGTCTTCAAATTTTGGAACACGCAAAGAGGACAAATAAATTTATTTCCTCTTCACAAGTTGAAGTCGACTTTCATCGAAACGACGATCCTTGAATCTAAATGTTTTCATCTTTTGTGACATCTGCTCAGACTCAGCCCTTTTCCGCATGCGGGTGGCCGTCATTGCTCGGCTTACCAATTTGATGGCACGCACGACACAAAAAATTGCTTTTCTTTCACACTACATTAAAAAAAATTCAAATGTAAGCAGAAAACAAAAGTCAAAGTCAAATGGAATTTTTCATACGTTTTCGCCAAGCAAATTGTAAGTCATAAAATTAGCGACATAAGTCTACTCGAGTCTTGGTATATGTTACATTTTTAGATGCGGTTTCAAAATGAATTTGACATACCGCCAAAAGCTAATTGCTAACTACGACGCCTGCTAGCTAAAAGGTGAGCTACGCAGTATTTGTTCCCAGAGTAGCTAGTGACTGGAGTGCAATATTGTACGGTCCGAGTGGGAACTTTTTTTTTTTTTACTCGCTGTCTGCGACCCACCCATAATGGCTCCCTCACCCACTTCAGAATTAGTGTTGTAAGGCAACCAGAAAACATACAAATGTTGGAGGCCTGTTTACAAGCACTACTCAAGAGAAATTGATTTTAACACCATCATAACTAAACTTTTCACTTAACAAAATAAATAGGCACATGTCATTTTCAAGGCACTTTAAAACTTAAGTTTCACAAACAAACAAAGTCATCTCTGAATTATTGACATGGGATTTAATTGAAAAACACAATCGTATTTTTTGTCAGATGCTGTGAAATTCAAGCATGCCAATTTTCGGAACGTACAATAATCTCTCAATGAAAAAAAAAAAAAAAAAGATTGACGCCGTCTCCGTTTTTTTAAAAATGTTATTTGTGCTGCTTGACGTCATGTGTGTTCTTCTTCCTCCCAAACAGGCCTGACTGAAGTTGGCTTTAACAAGTGGGCCCGGTGGAAGCGAGGTTAGTGGGCCAGTAGTTTGAAGTGACTGTATATCAATTGGGTGGGGGGGGGGGCTACCAGTGAGGCAACATTCCGCGTCTCCAGCGCTGCGGAAAGAAGAAGGCAAGAGTGACGGGTCACGATATAAAAAGATCGAGAGGCGCTTTCTCTTTGCAACACATGAAACAAACTCAGTGCGTGCGTCTCATCTTTTTTCGGGGGGTGCCCCCTGAAAAAAGGGGCCGAGCGAGCCCTCCGCCCCGTCTTCTCTTTTCTTGCCTCTCGCTCCATCTTTCCCTCTCTCCTCTCCCTGGTTAGCTCTGACACACTGCCGCGCCTCGGGCTGCAACAACACAGGGACTGCGCGATGTGCGTTTGTTACACCAGAAGTGGAGACCAGGAGGAGGAGGAGGAGGAGGAAGAGGAGGAAGAGGAGGAAGAGGAGGAAGAGGAACCTGTCCTTCCACCAACATTGGGATATGGATATATCTTTTTTGAATTTGGACGTATTATTTGTCTAATAAAACTGTTATTGTCCTAGAGTTGGACATCTTTAGCTTTCTAAAAAAGTTACATTTCGGAGTCAGATTAAAAAACATCAAATCTGTTAAGAATCAAAAATAATAATTTTCCCAAAACCTTTTAATCAGCCTGTTACGACGGCGTATTATTATTTTATAGGGCGGGGGCAATATTCTGAGAAAAAAAAAATCACTTTGTTTATAAATTGGAAAATTTGCGACTATAAAGTGGCAAATTTTCAAGTTTTTTTCCCCCGGAATATTTTCCCCGCCCTCTAAAAAAATATATATTTGTACGTGCCCCTTATACGCCGTCGTAGCCTGTTGTGGTGGTTTACGAACAACAATTTTGATGAGTCGATGCGAGCGGCTCTGTTTAACCGCCGAGTTACAATGCGGGTCCAAATGATACATTTTGAAGTTTAAAATATTTAAAGAAGAGAAAGTAGTGCCATCATTCAGAGTACACCAACCAGCAGGAAAAGTCTCCCTTCAAGCACTTCCAAATATGGGCAAGCTTGTGGCCCGGCAGCAAACACCAAGAAAAACAAGTGCAGTGTGAAAAGGCCTTAAACTCTGCTGTTGTATGTATGTGTTGGTGTTCAATTTACCCCAGGGGCATGCAAAGGGCCGGTGTTCCCGGGCTACCCCCCCCCCCCTTCCCCCAATAGCACCCTCTCAGTCCATGAAAATATTTCAATGAGCAGCAAAATGTCTTTTGCCAGACTGTACACCATACGCATGTCAAACAGAAAAATGTATTGCAGCCCCGATCTACTACTACCACCTAACACCCCAACAACAAACGGGGAATGAAACCAGTATCAATCAAAAATTCCATTGGGGTAACCCAGCTATTGACGGTACGAGGAAATTTGTTTTTTTCTTCATAAGACTTTTAAAAGACCTTTTCTGTGGGACTACTTTTAGCTGTGGATGGTTATAGCTAGCTTAGACAATGAGGTGCGTATACAAGTTTTCAATATAGCACAATTTAGCATTAAAGACAATTTTTTTTTTATGAGAATTGGTAGAAGAGGCATCAAATAAACACTTAAGGGGAGAATGTGAAATTGATTTTTCTCCATAATAAAAAACCTTTTCTGGGGACGACCGATACTTTTAGCTGTGGATGGTTACAGCTAACTTTGACTCATGAATAATTGGGCTATAGCATGTTTTTTTTTTTGTTTTTTTTGCGTATTCAATGCAAAATGTTACATTATTGCTATCAATGACATACAAGACTAAGGTGAAAATGTGTGTGTGATACTGAATAGTTTTTTTTTCTTCCATAAGACATTTTTGTCAGGAACTACATTTAGCAGCAGATAGTTAAAGCTAGCTTGGACACTGAGGCTTAAATAAAGATGATATTTTTGATGGTAAATGTTTAAGGCGAGGTCATCATGAGGGAATTTGTTTTTCTCTATAATAAGACACTTTAAAAAGCATTTTCTGGGGGACTACTTTTAGCTGTAAATGGTTACAGCTTTGATTGAAGATTGTGTTAGCTTATAGCACAATTTAGCATATTTTCACGACAATTGCTAATTCAAATGGTGTCTGCTAATGAGGAAGAAATTTTGTGTTTATTTTCCAGACTTTTTCCTAGACGGAGGAGAAGTCCCCACAAGTTTGGACGAGCAGGTGTGAGCGGCTGGCTGGAGAGAGCAGGATGTATTAGTATTACATATGGTATGGAATGGAAGGGGGTAACAAAATAAATAAATAAGGAAAAAGACTGGGGTACTAAGAAGATGAAGAAGAAAGTATCAATCGATAGGGTTAAATTATTCATCGTCATTAATTATCGATCGCTCTCCGTTGCCGGGGCTCGTCCGCCTCGCGCCGGAGTTGAAAGGCGGTAAAGCGGGCTTTATTAAAACCGGCTCGGGCCTCATTGTTTCATGTCCCGCGGCTAAAAAAAGGGGAAAAAAACCCAGCACTGGAGTTTAGTTTGGCCGAGCTATCACTATCACAGCGTGCTCGTGCTTGGGGGGGCTGACGCGCGCGTGCACGGTGACGGCAGCGGCGGCGTCTCGCTCGGATCGATGAGGGATCAATGGCTCGCGCGGACTAATAGCCCGAGAGCGCCTTTGATCTCGCGGATGAGAGATCAAAAAACGTGCGCGGGAGCGAGGCGGCGAGCTGACCTTCGCGCGCGCGCACGCGTGCACACGCATGCGCACTCTTTTGGCGAACAGGGAAACAAACTGCTTGGCATTCTCTTAAGATGCGTTCACGGAAAGTGGGAACTCTGACATTTCAACTTATTAAAATAAACACATTGTAAACATGTTTGAACACCCAGGGGGAAAAAAATCAGAAAAAAATATGGTGGGAATCTTTGACTGTGTCGCGATACGATTTGATTCTTATTTTGGGGTCTCCGATTTGATTCGGAATTAATTTTTAATTCAAAATGATTTGATGGGCAATGATTTCTGTTTCAACCCATAGATGTGTAAAGAATCGTCATTATCTACTCTGGTTTGCAAGACAGAATGACAAATGGAGACATTAAAATAACTTTTTTTTTTTACATTTATAAAGTTTTGAATTGTAAGGTAAATGCGTTTATTCCTGGCTCATCGGACATGTTCGGTCTACCTCACTCTAGCTCAAGGCTAACGCACAATGGAAAGCGCCATTGACTCGCTAACCGTTAGCGGCTAACGCTAATTAGCACGCTACTCACAGCACTTATAGCACTCAAAAGAAGAGCTCTTCATACAAAAACGCTTCAGGAATGTATTACAATGAATTGTAATCCATAAGATGCTTCAGATGGAGGGAATACAGACACAACTGCTGGTGCAAGGTAACAAAAACAACAGTAAACACAAACTGACCTGTTGATGGCCTCAACCGACAGCATCACTCAACATCAGAGTGGCTAACACTTTCGTCAGCTAACAGCTAGCCAACGCTACTTTCTCATCCGCTGACCTCCACGTCACTCAACACACACACATTTAGTGTTACAGACTCTACAGTGTAGAAAGCAAGGATGGCGACCCCGGGTGGAGAAAAATAATACCTGCACCTCACATGCATATATAGAAATACTGTAATAAAAATATTTGGTTCCTACTTAGTGAATTTCGTCGGATGTGGTCTGGCCTGACCTTAACCCTAACATGGGATTGTTGTACAGCACAATAATGGGGACAAAGCCGTACTGGGTTTAGAGAACTTGAGAGAAATTGATATCAATAAAAATGTTAATAACTGCTAAAATGAATTTTTAAACCGTAAATATACATAAAACCGCGATGTATCAATTCAACATATTTCCTTTAGGCTTTATCTGCCAAATATTACTTTCCAGTTGGCCAGACATGCTGAGCTTTTAAACCAAAACAAAAACAACCCGCTTAACTATTTGATTTATTCATTACTTTTTGTTTGTTTGTTCATAAACTGTAATTCAATCAAACACATCAACATAATCAGCCCTAAACAAACAACTACAAGACAAAAGTAAACCAAAGTCATGAAATATGACGTACTGACTGGTTTCTCTATTTATGAACCTTTCGTTATGTTGATTGTGGTTGTCCTGGATTGGTGGAAATTTTGATGACGTTATATTACGCGGAAGAGTAATCTCGTTGTCACATGTCCCATTCCTATCTGATTGACATCAACCTTTGCAAAGTGGCCCGATTCGGATCTCAGGATATCCAAAACCTGCCGTGACCAACGCAAGGGAGAGAAAAGAAAGAAAGAAAGAAAGAAAAAAAAAACATTGGAAAAGTGTCACTCCAACCAAATCCCGCTTTAAAATGCTTACAGTATGTGTGTGTTTTTTTTTTGCCTCCTGACAAGGCGATGCCGCGACAACAAGGGAACCATCTGTTGTTTCCTCGGAACAGATGAGTGTCCTGTGGGCTCAACTTCACGCCTGTAGAGAATTGCGTGCGTGCGTGCGTGCGTGCGTGCGTGTGCGTGCGTGAGAGCTTATTTTGAGGTCAATAGAAGGTAGTGTCACCCAAAAACAAGAACCTAAACAAGAAGCTTTAACACCTTTTTTTAAACAATGTTTATGAACTCATTTCCAGCAACAACAACAAAAAAAAAATCCCCCCGTAGTAATTCACTGGTTCTGTTCATCAAATCCATTTTCCCTGTAGGTTGTAAAAAGGGCACCATTTTCACAAACGGAAAAAGAACAAGTCACGTCAGTTGGAGCGCAAATTTCCTGCCGCCGTCTGTACAAAACGTAAGACCATCTTTAATTCTGCGCAACTCGATTATAAAATGCAGAAATTCGAATACATGCTATTGTTTTGGTTAGCAACAGAGTTCAAACGGGCTCAGGGGTTAATTGTATCACCAATAGCATCGGGGAATGTAGTAATTGCGCTAACTTGATGGTTTTTGGGACAGAAAGTTGTTCATTTGAGTGACATTTAAAAAAAAAAATGGTATATGTACCTGACACATTCTGGTGACAAATGCTGGTACGGCATTCGTTAGCCGGACCTGAAGCTATGAGCTGAACAGATAATATTACACTTATTAGCTAGTTTTTTTGTTCCAATGGGAAAAGAGAGTTGTTTATTTGAGCGAGGCATTTATTTATTACACTGATGACACATCCGTCGATTAATGATGGTATGGAATCATTTAGAGGAAATTCAAGTTATGTGGTAATTAGCCACAATTAGTTTGTTTGTATAGATAATTATTTGAGGGAGTCACTTTTTTTTTTTTTTTCCACATTGATGACACATCCAACTCAAATTCAAGTTATGAAATGTTGGCCCCACTATGTCACAAAAACAAGAGCACACACACACACACACACACACACGCACACACACACACACACACACACACACACACACACACACGCACACACACACGCCGATGCGCTGGCGTGTGTAGTGGCCGCGTTACTCCCTCAATCGCTCTCACTTCCCGAATTAACCACTCAAGAAGTCACCAGTGACTCAATCAATAGCTCATACATAAAACCTGCTATAATCGCTCCCTGTGCTTGTCCGTTTCACCTTCCTCCTCCTCCTCCTCCTCCTCCGCCTCCTCCTGACACTCCTCTTCCCTGCTACTGCCCTTTTTGACTGTCCCCTGTTTTTTTTTTTGGCCTCATTGGGTTATTCTCCCCAGAGTTGACATGTTTTTGACTTGAAAAGAGATGACATCATTTTTGGTCATTTGCAACGAGGTGACATATTTGTGCTCCGCCCTCAAAGCTTCCACTGGCTTCATTTTGCTGTTTTTTTGTAGGCGTAAAAGCACAAATTTTATTTAATTTTTTTGGGGTGCCTCATATTTCAAATCCAGATCAAGAAGATGGGATGGATTTTTGCTTTACAGTCGTTTTGTTTGCGACGCTTTCAAATCTACTTCCCCGTTTGCGTCTATCACGGGCGGCAACAAGCAGTAAAGCGGCGACATTCGGTCGATTGATCAGAGATGATAAGACTATTGATCCCACGTCGGGGACATTTACCAACAATTTCAACTGCAAACAATTGATACATCACCGGAGTGGCTCGTTAGTTGCTTAAGCGTCTGCGCACGCGACGATTTATTTTCAACATCTCAAGTGATTTTTTTTTTTAAGACGTGATTAACCTCACACAAAAAAAATGGCGTGTGTGCTTACTCTTCTTTTAATATGTGGTGTACTCAAGATGACCAGTGCAGAACACAAAACAAGATGGCTGCCACACAGTAGCATGCGTAGTGGGTTGTCCTCCGACATCCGACACCCGTTGACGAAAACTACAAGAATTATTTCCCGCCACATTGTTTTCGAGTTTAGTTGTTGATTAATTGTTGAAGGTTGTTTGCCAGCAACATTTTCTGAGCAGAATCGGGAGGGGGAGAAAATCCTTCTAAAAACCTTCCCATCACAAGATAATTGCTGAAGATAATCGTTTTGACACTTCTGATAATCATGCTCAAAAGTGCGCAAAATGCAAAAATTCTGCTCGATTATCATCGTGTGTGTACTCCACTTTTGCGATTGTCAGTCTCAAACTGTTTTCAGAGCATATCGAAAGGGAAAAAAAAAAAATCACTCTGAGCACCCAACACACCACAGGATAATCACTCATCATAACCTTTGAGAGACATCCAACAGGCAGGCCTTCGCGGAAGAAAATGTTCAATCATCAATATTTGAGGGAAACTTGTATGATTACCAACATCGACCAGGAAGAAAGAAAATGCACACTTTCCAAAATTGAACAAGATCATCTTTGATAAATTGATATTCAGGCTTTTGCTGACTCTGATTATCTGATTATCGTTGCTACAGTTTTACAATTGTGTGACTTTTATCTGAGCAGATCGGGTTAGGTCTTAACACACCCCACACTACAGGAAAATCACTCCGGATAATCGTTACAGATTTCCGATAATCGGGCCTTTATTGACTCTGATCACCAGGGAGGGAAAAATGAACTTGGCCCGATTATCCGTATGTGTATACCCCTGTTTTCCAACTGTCTAACTTTTATGTGAGCAGATCGGAGGGAAAAAGTCAGTCTCAACACACCCCACACTACAGGAAAATCACTCAGGATAATCGTTAGCCATTTCTGGTAATACAACAACATACTCAACTTTGGCCTTATTATCAGAATGTGTGTGTTCCATTTGGCCTGAGACTGTTTTCCATGCAGATCAGATAGAAAAAAAATCATCTCTCTGCCACACCACAGGATAATCGTCCAGGATAATCTTTTAGAGACATCCAATATTCTCTTGCTACGCGCGTAGCATGAAGTTGTTTCCACTGCACGCGCAAACAAACTCTCCCATGACACAACCTCTTCTTCCTCGCCACAACACTCGTGCGGAGTTTGCGAGGTCGCTTGATGCTACGCTAACGTTGCGCTATGCATCTGGAGACTTCCCACGCTTTTTTTCTCCACCGTCGCCATTTGTGAAATCCGTGACCCGGATTGCGTTCCCGCCTGACACATCCATATTGCATGATCTCATGCTTAACTGGGAGACCTCCATTGTTTTGTACGGGACTTTACGGAGAGTGCATTACCGCCACAACACACACACACACACACACGCACACACACACACACACACACACATACACACACACACATGATAGGGAGGTGGAATAACACATAGAATTTTAAAAATGCTAAAGCCTCCTCTGGCTGCTTCTTCTTCTTCTTCTTCTTCTCTGCCTGTCTCGGCAAAGTCTTTGATTCGTCCGTACAGTTTGATCTGCAAGAGAGCGAGTTTTGTAAACACATTTTTCGCGATCATATAGCCACGGGCAAGGGGAGCGCCGGGTGCCGAGGAGGAAGAAGAAGAGGAGGAGGGAGGGAGCAGGGCGAGAGGGACGTTTAATGAGGGGGGAGAGACAGACTGACAGAAAATGCAAGGATGCTCGCAACACACACACACACACACACACACACACGCACACACACACACACACACACACACACACACACGCACACACACACACACACACACACCGTACGTACAGTAGTGAAAGAAGTCCATCTTGGCATTTTGGGTCCACGCAAAGAGACACGTCCTCACCATAAAGGTGGGACGCCAAGGTTGGTGTCACACTGAGATAGGATGACGAGAAAACACACACACACACACACACACACACACACACACACACACACGCACACACATTTATATAACGACGCACACCCCGCAGAGCTGAGATTGATAGTTTTGGCTCAAGCGAAGCATCACAAGCGGTTGACGAAATGTGAAGCAACGATGACAAAAAAAGTGTCAAGCTCTGCAGGGCGAAGTGGGGGTGGGGGAGAGGGGGGGGGGGGTGACATCGCACTTCCTGATGACGTCACCACATATGCATGGGGAGCATATTCGGAAACAAGAAGGTGACACTCTCACTTTTGGACTTATTGTTTTACCAAAAGCGCGGCGGACAAATTGTTAGCACATATTGGAATCCATATATGAGATGTCGTACAGTATTAATAACCGGAAGTGTGATTGAGATTAATGAATCAATATTGTATATTACACTTCACAGGATGAGGAATTTTGGGGCCGATCACCGATCAGCAAGTAAAAAAAAAAAAAAAAATCACACATTTCTTTCATTTCCATCCCTCTAGCAGAGTTCTTCAAATTTTGTTGGCTCTCCAAGTATCACTAAAAATAACAAACATTCAGATACACAAAAAGGGTTCATCAAAAATGAGTATATTGAATATTTTTGTTAAACACTGTAACATTACACACATACACACAGCCTGAAATATAAGAAAATCCAAAACGTTACGAAAACAATTAAGTAAAAATGTTTTGCACCAAAAAGTCGAAGTTTGTACTAAAATAAATATTTGAAAACATCACTTGTAAATTAAATACAAACGTGTTGCACTTAAAAGTTGAATAAAAGATTAACTGAGGGGAAATGAATGTAGATTTTAGATGCAGCACATACACACACACACACACACAAAAATAACCAAAATAAAAAGTAGATGATTTTAAAAGTAGATGACGTCACATTCAGCCGTACATCTCAACACAAGCACACACAAAGAAAAAATACAAATAAAAAATACAATTAAAGTAGAATCTCGTGCTTTCAAGCATGCCTAAAATAATCCAAAAATATTTTAGGAAACAAATACAAAGCCGTTTGTTTTGGATGACGTCACAATTATGACAAACATTACGTTTGGCTGATGCGGGCCTTGAGTGCGCTTCCGACATTTTCCCTCCTCCTCTTATGCACATTTGTTTGTTTTCCTAAAAGAACGTGCACGCAATTCCCAAACGTCATTCGTTGAAAAAAATAAGAATCACTTTTTCTTTCATTTTTCCTTCCTTGCATTTTTTTTTTTTTTTTTTTTAACTTTAGCCAGCCGCTTTTAAGTGTGAAGATTTATAGCTGCGAGCGGGAAAGTCATTGCACGTGCGTGCGCGCGCGCGCGTGTGTGTGTGTGTTGCAGCGTTTCCTCTTCCTCTCCTCGCCTTCCTTCCTTTTTTTCCAGCCTTTCCTCTCCTTTCTGCTGTCCTGGGAATTGTTGCGAGCGTCCACAAACACACTGCAAACACCCGCCGGCCCAGCGTCATCGATTTCTAATTAGACGGCGGGATAATCGTTGCAGAGAGATAAAAAAAAAAAAAATTAAAAAAAAAGAGAGAGAGAGAAGAGGGAGAGTGTGCGATGGCGCGAAATAAATATATAAACGAATTAGAGGGCGGATTAATTGAAATTTTTTTTGTAGCAAACAAAGGTGAGGAAAGACAAAAAAGAGGGGCTATTTAAATAAAACAGTCAGGCCCAATATGGTATAATACATACATAAATTCCTATTTAAGGCATAATAGTTGTTTCTATAAAAACATGCAAAGGCTATTTTATTTTTTTAGGGGGACCAAATGATAATTCACGCACTGAATATGTTTGCTGGTTATTAAACATGATTTAAAATGGCACGCAAAATGATTTATAGATGCATGAACTGTCTGTTAACCTTTTGAGATTATTTTTTTTTCTTTTTCGAGATTTGCCTCCTTCGTTTTCTCGCGGAATCATTTTTGAATCATTGGAAAATGACATTAGGCTCCATATTAATATCACGCAAAAATGAACTACGTCCGATGTTGGGTTCAGGGACAGTGTGAAAGCGTATCTTTCCTCATAAAAGAAAAGTTCCAAATGTCTTGAAATGTTCACGTGAAATGGATCGACGTGAGCCTTTTCCACCTTCCTCCCTCTTCTTCTTCTTCCCGTTGGTGCCGCATGCATGCACGCGGCAAGTGTGACATGGCGGCGGGTTTGTTCAGGCGAGCTCGTTTACTTTAATTAACGTTTCATCATCCTCGGAGCGGGAGCGCGCGCCCAAAGGCAAGGTGCGCTGCACGCTTTCATGCTCTCCGTCCATTCATCATCATCATCTTCTTCTTCTTCTTCTTCAGCTTCGTGCTCGGGGCTCAGCACTTCTCATCATCTTCTTCTTCTATTTCTTCTTCTTCGGCACTTGCTCAGTACACGTCGCCATTCATCTCTCGCTTTAGTTGTTCAAAAAAAAAAGCCTGGCTAAGTCCTTCTTCCTTTTTAATAACTTGAAAATGTTACTGTCTGATAAGACCTTTTTTTTTTGGTTTGGTTTTGTGTGTTCTTTTTCTTGTTTCTTGTTTGACAGCGCCGTCCTGGTTTGTTTGCTCAGTTTGAGTTTGCATTAATAAAAACAGCAAAAAAAAAAAAAAAGTCATTCCTTTTGCAATACAGTAATTGCAAAATCTAGTGGTCAGTGAACGCATCCTTATCCAGTTCATTAGGTACACTTGCCCCATCTTATCAACAAGAAAAACTGACTGTCCTAACCCCCCCCCCCCCCCCCCCAAAAAAAGAAAAAAAGGTAAGTTATAGTGACCTCGCCATTTAGTACTTGTGTTAAACCTTTACTTATTATGTACTTCCTGTAATGCCCTTGTATATGGGAAAGGAGAGCCACAGTTGCACGATGCACTTTTCAGCAATTTAACCCCTTTCAGACCCATACATGATTGCAGTGGACATGACATATTTGCATGCCTAAACCAATAAAACGCATCATTTGGATGATTAACTCATCTGCTCCCCCAAAAATACAAAAACGTTCTATTTTAAATATTGCCATTATCCTAAAAACAAATTTTATGGGGTTTTTTTTTATGCTAGAGCATACAAAAGGTTTTGATGCAGCCTCTGAACTGAAGAAAATGCTTGAAGCAATGATAGTTGTTACAAAAACGGCCAGCAGGTGGCAGCAGAGTATAAGAGATCAACCAGGGCCATGTTGCAAAAAAGCTCTTTTTCTCAAGTTTGTGAATAATGATGAAACTTATCTATACTCTAATTCTAATTGCGACAAAATGGAAACAGATAGAAATATACTTTTTTTGCTTGATGAAAGAAGAGACTCTAATTTTCTTTTGGTTTGGTTCCATGTTTTTTATAGCAATATAACACAATATTTTGTGGGCCTTGCAAAATCAGTCAAAATCCAGTAAAACAGCCGGGAGCGAAGGGGGTTGCTTCAGTGAAAATGGCTGAAAGTGAATGAGTTAAGGTAGTGTGATGCCCTCACACGTGGGCAAGGAAAGCCACAGTCGCTGATGCAGATTTGCGCAAATACAAACCAAGACAAATCTGCTGTGTGACTTGAAATAAAACGAGATGACCTTTGAAGTTGACCTTAGCTCCATACCAGAGCCATGAACGCCTGTAAAGGTAAACGGCGGGAAAAAGGGGACAGTTGTGCCGTTTCCCAGCCGACACCCGCTAGCCCCATTCCGACTTGCTCAAAACAGATGTTAGGTGAAGCTGAGACAAGCGCGGTTGTAATGAAAACGTTGAATTCAGTTAAAGCCGTCCTCCGGTGTGGTCGCGCACAGGCGGGCACGCCAGCGCCGAGCATTGAAGCGCTTTTGAAAACACTTTCAGTGCTAACCGCATTTCAGGCCTGACGGGGTTAAGAGCTTGCTGAAATCCGAGCGGGCGCGCTGGGAGCGCAGAGGTGAGAGCCCACATACAAATTGGGGAAGCGCCGTCATCGGGAACCTGAAAAGGGAACTCCTTATCTTGGATTGGCCCCCACTGAGCCGTGATTGTATGGCCCTTGTGCTGCTTCCCACCTTGGCCCCCTGGGGGCAGTGTAAGACTGTCCGTACAGAATAGACATTTCAAGTCTTTACAGAGGATAAGGAATATATGATCATGAGTGTTGTTTTATTAAGATGGAATGTGTCACTGCACTGTTTGGGTTGAGTTATCACAGCTTTCATCAACCTTCTTGAAACTGAGAGGCAATTCTTGCGTGCTGATTAATATGAAGGGCTGCAAATAAATGTACATAAGTTATCCCATATTTACTCTTATAGTATTGCAAAGCATGACAAAAACAACAACTGTGGTGCCCTTATCACAAGATAGCGGCTGGAACATTTTGTGGTTTTGAAAAAGACATTACATTAAATGTCTCAATCCTCTTCCATCCTGCCTTTTACGCCTACAGAAAGCAACGGCTGTTGAATCATCTTATAATATACATGTTTGGGCAGGATTATTGATGCATATTGTGAGATAAGTTAAGTTTGTTAGTTTGGGGGGGTAACATTTTTATTTTTTATTTACAATAACTCATTCCCTGGCAGCCATTTTCACTGAAACAGACCTTACTGGATCTTGCAAGGTCCACAGAATATTGTGTTCTATTGCTATAAAAACATGAAACCCACCAAAAGAAAGATTAGAGTCTCTTCTTTCATCGGGAAAAAATATATATTTCTATCTGTTTCCGTAGTTTAGTTTTGTCAGTATTCAGAAATATGTTTAAAACAGTGGGGGAAAGAGCTTGTTGCAACATTGCCCCGGCTGGTCTCTTATACTCTGCTGCCACCTGCTGGACATTTTTTTGTAATAACTACCATTGCTTTAAGCGATATCTTCATGTCACAAGATGTTTCAAAGCCTTCTGTATGCTCTAGTATTACCCCCCCCCCCAAAAAAAAAGAACAACAACATATAAATATGTCTTTGGGAGCATAGTAATATTTAAAATATAATATACTGCTATACTGAAATATTGGATTGTACACTTGTAATATGTGAAAGTGTGTTTAATGATGCTTAAAAAACGAGTGCCATAAATTCTCTAAAACGTGCCTAGGCAGCGTTTAAATAGGTTATCTCGCTAATATTTTCCCACAGGCTGAAAATTACCCGCCCTCCTTTGCTCTATTTGCTCATGTGTGTTTCATGTTGGCCTCTGTCAAGACTCAAATATCTCCCATCATGGATTTTTCCTATCCAAACAACAACGAGCTCATATTGTACGACACACCAAACAGCCCCAAAATTCAATCTCTTCCCTCACGCACACACAAAAGTGCGCGTGTGTGCCAAACGCAATCTCCAATTCATACACCTGCCGCAACATGCGGCGTATAATGCGGCCATACAGTGAGTGTGCGATGACGGATGACTGAATTACAGCAATAATGACAAGTGACACTCGTGTTAGCGCTCCCGGAGCCGCCGCAGAAGGTGCGAATAAAGAAGAGAGGAGGGAGGAAGTCATGGAGATGGATTTGGGAAGGCCTGAGTCAATAAATTGTGGTTTTCGCGCCGGTGCGACTTTGCACGTTTCCACGACGACTGATGATGTCGTCGCTCGCAGTGGACACCGACATCATGTCGGTGAGGGCAAACTCGCTGAGAGGGAATACGCAGCGACATGTTTTTGGAAACGCGGGAGGAAGTCGGAAAACCTGAGGAAAATCGACCCAAACAATCCACCCCCAACTCCACACAGGAAGTCACCACGTGACAACGAGGCACTCTACGCCAGCCCGAACCCCTCCTTGATCTTCCAAACTTTCGGTGCGTAATGGGCGCACACTCATGGCTGACAACGAGGCACTCTAAACCAGCCAAGCCAGCCCCAAAGCCCAGGTCCACGTTGGCTGTCAAGTAGGACCGCTAATGCTGCGTCAGTCTTGCTTTTTTAAATGCACGACATGTGCGTACTCACAGCCAACAACGAGGCACTCTAAAGTGGCCACACCAGCAGATTATGGATTTTCAGGGCGTAGGCATAACTTGCTAGCTGATGTGAACGAAGGCACTCAAGTTCTAATGTAGATTAGGAGGGGCGACCCACGCCAGGCACCCAAGTTTGTCAACTGGACACCATTTTTAGTTCAATGATTCACAGGGATTGCTGAGGGATAGAGGGACTATACCACCTGCACCACAAGTTAGACCTGGGCAAGTCTGGAGTCGAGTCCATTTTTAGTCACCAAATTGCTAGATGCACCGGAATGCCCCACAAGGCATAATGGGATCTCAAAAAACGGCAGACTACATTTGCCGACCAAGACCAAGACTTTTGGAGGTCGAGACCCAGTCAAGACCTCAAAGAAAAAAAAACCTTAAACAAAATGACCAGCTCATTATGTTTACAACAAAAACAAATTCTAACAAACAAATGTGGTTGTTTTGCTTCTGATCACAGTAGTACTGGCCCAGTCTCAACCGGTCTTGATCACAAATCCCGAGTCCGCCCTATCTGAGGCCGAGTAAAAATGCTTTTGATTCTGAGACGAGACCCTTAAAAAGTGGTCTTGATCTTTAGACCGATCTTGAGAACTACAAGACTATTTTCAGGCATGTTTTTTAAAGAGCCTTTTGGTAGAACTCCAATTTGTTTCATTTTGGGTTCAAGTTCTCCTGTAACAACCGATGAAGTTCACGCACCTGCACATTGTG
Source organism: Vanacampus margaritifer (assembly GCF_051991255.1). Taxonomy (NCBI): domain Eukaryota; kingdom Metazoa; phylum Chordata; class Actinopteri; order Syngnathiformes; family Syngnathidae; genus Vanacampus; species Vanacampus margaritifer. The sequence continues at coordinate 26,748,893 of NC_135440.1, read as the reverse complement.
GTAAAACTCCAAATGGTTCCAGTGTACTGACTGATGTGGTTCCAGCTGCCCGATACGGACAGTTTCTGCACACAGTGACTCCAAAATTACCCTTCATGTATTTGTTGGACCTTTGATTTTCGGTTCTGTGGGGGTTGGGTTTTTCTTTGTTATGGGCGTTCTTGTTGTTCTTGTCTGTGGTTGGTCTTGTGTTCCCGGTTTCTTCCCTTGCCTCGTTACGTCTAACCACGTCCACCTGCGTGCGTCTTCCCTTGCCCAGGTGTGTCTCATTAGTGTTGGTGTATTTAGTCGGTTGTGTTTCTCCAGTCGGGTTGGCTGCATTGCCGAAGTTATGTGTGGAAGTTCGTGCGTCAAGTCTTCGCCACAGCCAAGTCGTCGTCGTCACAGCCAAGTCATCGTCGTCACAGCCAACCAAGTCGTCATCGTCACAGCCAACCAAGTCGTCATCGCCACAGCCAACCAAGTCGTCATCGCCACAGCCAACCAAGTCGTCATCGTCACAGCCAACCAAGTCATCATCGTCACAGCCAACCAAGTCGTCATCGCCACAGCCAAGTCAAGGCAAATCAGGTCCTGTCATGTCACGCTCATTCCAGTCATGGCGACCAGTCCAGTCACGTCCCATCAAGTCATGGTTGTCTGCTCACCTTTCTCACTATTTTTAATAAAAGTACCACACGTTGCACTTGATTCCGGTTGCCCTGCATTTGGGTCCACCATCCCTCATCCACTCACGTTAACAAACTCCAAATTGCTCCACCCGAAGAAGCTCCCCTGTACCGCCTGATGCATTTTCCAGCTGGCCTGTACAGCAAGTCCATGACACGACATGAAAGTCAGCCCTTCAAGCACACGGCAACAAAGTGCCAGCAGCGCTCCATTGAACTTCCAGCTTGTTCGCTTTATGAATTTACATGAAAAGAAGAGAAGGGTCGTTTGTGAGCGTTGTAGACCGGGCCCCCCCCTCTCCACCTTGACGGAGCCCAGCCTCTGCTCAGTGCCGCGCCAAATGAGGAAGAGGGGGCCCAAACCTCGCCGGGTCCGCATGAATAAATCAGCCCACCACCCGGTTGATCCTTGTAGCGAGGCGAAGAGGACCAAAAGGTGCAAAACCCCGGTGGCGCTATTGAATATTCCTGTTGGGGATGTCAACGGGAGCCAGATCTTGTAACGGAGATTCGCAGGGAGTTGTGTGTGTGTGTGGGGTGTGTGGGGTGGGTGGGGGGTGGGGGTCATATTAGCCGGTAGGAGTGCCAGTTCATACAAGTCGGGAAGGACAGAAAGAAATATTGACAAAGGTAAGATATACACATAAGTCAGGATGCCGCACGCACCTTCCCGCTCTCGGTGGTTTATAGCGGCGCTCTGTGCAGGCGGAACAGTCTGACAGGCCAGTTCCTTCAAGTGAAAATATGGACCCCCCCTCCATCCCCGCACGCCCGCGCCGCCTCGTCTTTTCCGTCCGCCTGATATCATTCTGTCAGCTCGCCGCCGCGCTCTTTTTTCCATCATGCCCCTATTTCTTCCCTGGCCGTCTCCCGCCTTTTATTGGCGCTCTACATCGCACCTGTCATGTTCCCCTCGCTCGTTTCCATCCATCTTCTTGTCGCTCTCTTAATCCCCTCTCATTTGCTCTCGTCCCCCCACACCTCCACCCCCCCCCCCTCTCCATCCTTTCCTGTTCCGAGGGCCACTCCATTTCCGCTGGCTTCCCTCATTCATCCTGATTCATTCCATTCATCTCATCTATCCCGCAGTTTCCGCTACATATTCTGTGACGTCACATCATCTGACCAGAATTTTGTAGGGAACTAAAAAAAAAGTTGAACGCTCTACATTGAACTCCTTCCGCAAATGGACCAGGCTAATTTGCGAATAAGGGACGCGTCGTGCACGAGAAACTCTAGAAATACAAAAATCAGGATCCACCAGCAGATGTGATGTCTATGAAAATTGTCTTCACCTCCGTCAACTGGCCGACATTCTCCTCAAATAAAGATTTGCCATCATTTATATTGACCGTCTTCAACCTTTCCGATGATCATTTCTGGCAGATTCCCAAGCAGACCAGGAAGAAAAAGTCACTCTTAACATCAGCCACACCATCGGATGTTTGCTCAAGATCGTTTCCGAACCATCCGGTAATCGGGTCTTTGCTGGCTTTGATCGCCAGGAAAGGAAAAGTTCCGTTTTTGCTGATTCATCAGATTTTGTTCATTATTTATTTTTAAGTTTGACTCAAAGCTTGTGCAATACGGATTTTTACCATGGATTGTAATATTACCAAATATTTTGTGGTGCTTATTGGGCCCTAGTTCTGTGTAATGACCCAATTTTGTTGTTGTTGTTGATATATTTAGTAAGAATGGGCGAGTACCGATACCAGGCCACATTCCATGGTATTGGTACTCGTGACGGATATCGATACTGGTATCGGCCCCCGCTCTTGTGGCCGGTCAGCAACCGTCAGGAAGACTGGTGGGTTCCGTCTCATTTGTTTCCTGTGTGTGTCTCCTAATTTATTTATTTTAATTATTTAAAAAATAATAATAATAAGGTAAAACATGTTCATTTCATTACTTCCGGCAGCGCCATTTCGGTGTGCGTTACTGAGAATAAAACTCTTACTGTGAGTAATATCACCGATATCTGTGGCTCAATGTGTGTTATATTTGTTTGTAGCTCACGTAACTTCGCAGCGTTTAATCGCCTCGTTTACATTTGCCGCACACTTAATTGCCTCATTAACGTTGTTGAGCTGCGGTGCGAAAAATAGAACACCTCACAGATGCCAATTATAGCTCCTATACTTACTACATTATATTTGTAATGAATGGAGAACGTGAAACAGGAAACGGAAATACAGAGCCTTCCAAATTAAAAGCATGGATTTCAAAACAAGATCACACACTAAACAGCTTGAGGAATTCTTACAAAATTATTTGAAACTATCGTTTTGAATTGAATTCTGAATTGAATTGAAGTAACCACATATTTTGATTGGGACTTTTTTTCTTGTTTCATCTTATTTATTGATTTATTTTAATTCATTTTATTGGGGTGCACTATACAAAAATGACTTGCCATATGCGAAATATAATTGCCATTAATTTCATTCAATTTTAAGGAAATGTACTGTAGTTGGGATATATATTTCGTTTAAAAAAATGATCTTCATTGTTTTTTACGTATCATAAGTACTAATGGTGAGTATTGAAGATTTGAGCATTGATATCGGTGCTCCAAAAAAGTGGCATCGAACATTCCTACTATTTAGCCACCAAAATCACCCCTTCGCATCTTCCTCCACTTTTGTCTTCCGCACTCCTTCCCTGTATGACTCCACCTTGAGGTTTGGCAGCGGCCCCCCCCCTTCTTTATTTGCCCCCCCTCCCTCTCTTATCCGCAGCCTGAGCACAGAGCCCCATGTGTCGGAATCAATTAGGGCTGAGAGCCGTCGCCGCCGCTCTTTCACGGAGGTAAATATTAAACTGCAGCAAGCAGGGGGAAAAGAGGGGGATGGACCGAGGGTAGGGAGGTGTGTGTGTGTGTGTGTGTGGGGGGGGGGGCTCCGTCCCTAATCCACCGCATCGATCAGGCGGGGATGAGGGTAATATATTATTTTGACAAGATACGATCCTCCGACGCGCACCACTATCCCCGCCGATCGATTTCTTTTTTTCTTGCCTTTTCTCCCCCTCAGCGAGAGTGGGACGGAGTTTGTGTGTAGCCTACTTTGTGTGTGTGAGAGAGAGAGAGAGGGGGGGAGGGGGGGGGGGCGCAATAGGGTGCGCATGCATTTGTGCACTGGAGTGTGGATGCAGGGTGACAATAGGAACAGCATTAGGAAATGTGAGGAAGGGGATGAGGACGCTGGACAAACAAGCCGCTGTCTAAACAGCTAAATCACACACTAAAAAGATGGATGGAGAATGTGGGAAGTCCGTTGTTTTCCCCGCTTCCACCTATTGTAAAGTTAAGTGTCCTCCACTCCGACCCCCCCCCCCCCACCCCCCAAACCCAGCGCGTGGCCCCTCTGCTCGCCTCTATATCGCTTTGTAAACTGTGTCTAAATGCTAAATTCACGGATCAATTTTTTATTCAACCCCACCCTCTCCCTTTTCAGTGCCCCCCCCCCCCCTCCTCGTCCCCGTCCCCTCAAGCCTTCAAGTCATGCTGTCCTCCCATGATGAAGGGTGTCCTACCGGCCTTCTGTCTGCGTGTGTGTGCGTTCAAATGAAGTCCCGCAACAAAAAGAAGAAGCAGAACATTTGGTCAAAGGAATCAATAGAAAGTGACAGCGTGATACGTTGCAGCTTTTTTTATTTATTTATTTATTTTTGACAATGTCGACGAGATGCGCACTTAAGCTCTCCCGAGCTGCGATTTTGCAACTCTTGGCAGTACTTAGGTTTGGAGACGCTTTTAAGCCATTACGCTTTTTAACAAAAGCTTTGTTAGAACGCGACAAGCCATCCAGCGGAGCACTTTGCTCCCAAGACGTGATCGCTGCCTCACAATGTGTTTTTTTTTTGTTTGTTTTTTTGTGTGGAAAATTGCTCCGGAAAATTGCGAATCCGGTAGCGCGGTGGTTTAGTGACGAGCACGTCCGCCTCGCAGCTCTGTGGTTCTGGGTTTGAATCTGTGGGTTTTCTCCAGATACACATTCTTAAAAACACAACGTTGGCACGCTCCAACGATGCGCTAGGCTTGAAATCGCAGTTTGACCGGCAAAATTGGCATTTTGTGCCTCGTCTAAACACACCGAATAGCAAAACTGAGAATCAAACAGCTAGCTAACGACGACGTTCAGCTGGCTACTAGCGTGGCTAAATCCATTGCGGAGTCGCTCCCAAGTCAAGTCATCTTCAGTCATCGTCATCTCCGTGGCAGTGAATAAAAAAAAAAACCTTTCTGACACGTATCGTTCTCACAAAGGGATGACGGGGAAAGCCGGGCTAATTGCTAAGCTAAGCTAAGATTGACATGTTATCAAAAATGAATTGGGTGATACTTTTCACAGGCATGTGCGTTATCATGGAGCGAATCCAACTTTGAACAGCAAAATATATAATTTCTGGACTCTGGAGAGAAAATCTACTCAGCTAAACAGAACCAGAACCGGAAATGAATTACAATATGCTAGCCTACGCCGTACGTTAACCAGGAGGAGTGGCCTATAAGCTTAGAAGTATATTAATACAGAGTAAAATATTTATAATACAAGTAATGTTATTTGTTTCCATAATAGAGTCCTGACTTTTTGATTTACACTGAACTCATCTTTCTTTTTACAGAAAAAAGCTATTCATGTCGTTTTCGGTTGTGGATACACAGACCACGCTAATCGCTAATCCAATACTTTAAAATGTAACGAATCGATGGAGTTTAACCACATTAAAATAATGTATAAAGCTCATCATGAAATGTTACCAATTAACATGCAAATCAAATTCCCCCCCCCAAAAAGAAAGTGAGTACAAATGAAGGGGAACGGATATTTTTTTCCAAAGCTAAATACAGAACAAAATAAAAAGAAGGCTGTATTTCAACTCAAGGTGTCAGTTTGTGGAACAATCTGGATCATAAAACTAGATCATCTCAGTCTATTTGTATTTTTACAAAATGTATAAAAGCACTATCACTGGAAAAATATATTTAGCACAAGGTCATGCTATTGAATAATTTTGTTTAATTGCTACTTTGAAGGCATCTTGACTGCTTGCTGTCGTTTATTTTGTGTCGATCATTTTGTTTGGTGTTGATTATCACAAGTTTGACTTCTTTCTGTCCCCTTTCATTTCTTTTTTCTTTTAAAAAATGTTTTTTTTTTTTTTAATGAATTGAATAAATGTTCTCAAAATGACATTATAGTCGATATAAAATGGATGGCTGTGGAGAGGAACAGCAGCGTGGCTCGTAAATGCGAGACCACAAAATGCAGCTTTAAAGGATCTATAAAAATGAGCACAACAAAGTTGGGAATCCAATAAAATGCAAGTATGTCGATCAAGTCGTAACTAGAATGACAAGGTCAAACTGCTGCTTCAGGACCACGTTCTGAATGGACGGACGGAGACATTTTGATTGTGGGGACGACTGTGCCGTTCGTGAGTCCAATTTCAAAATGTCCGATGGGCCCATCCCAAGTTTGGCGGAACACCGGCTCAGAAAATGACAATTTGCATGTCTTTTTCTGCTATGCTTGCTAATTGGTCAAGAGTCGGAAAGACTGTTATGTCCCGCCCATTCGTGGGCACGCGACATTCCGCTGGGCTACCACAAGTAGTTATGGGAATATTTGGTCAGCTAATGCTGTCCTAGCGACAGGAATTTTTGGCCGGCAAATGCTTCACTGTTGGCCGGCTAACGGGAGCTAAAGGGAGTTTTCAAATTTGGACACCGGACCGGAGACACAAAGTAGCTTAGAGCTAGCTATGATGAGGCTAATTGCAACATAAATAGCTTTAAAATTGGACCAAAGAGGAAGAAAAAAAACATCCTTTCTTCTGCCGTTGGCCAGCGTACGGCACATGATCGCTGGAGGTTCAAGTAAGTTCTTTTCGATTGCAAAGGTTAGCCTGTCCGTGCAAAAGTGCTGTGCAAGTAAGTACACTCCACCTACCATTTTGATCAAAATGGATTTTTCATTTGTTGGACTATGACGTGTTTTTCAGCAAAAGTATAATGGCTGACCCATTCAAGTTGATTTGGTCATTTGGTGGCTGATGTCAATACGAATAGCGAATGTGGATCTTTGGCGCGAGTCCGAGTTCTAGAAGCAAGTTACTCAGGACAGGCTATTTTGACACTATTGAACTCATGTGTTCCCAAAAACGTATAAATATGTTCTATTTGAAATGTTTTAAGTGTCCCAAAGACGCATTTATACATTTTAATTTTTTATTGAAGGCTTTGATGCAGCCTCTCAACTGCAGAGAATGGTTGAAGAAATGGTAGTTATTACACAAACGGCCAGCAGGTGGCAGCAGAGTATACGAGATCAACCAGGGCCATGTTGCAAACAAACTCACTTTACCCACAGTTCTAAATAGATTTGTGAATAATGATGAAGCTTAGCTATATTCTAAGGCTAATTGCTGCAAAATGGAAACAGATAGAAATTAGCCCGAGTTCTGATGATTGCAAATGTCCAGAGACTAGTACACTTCATTCACTACTGGCTTGAATGCCTTGTTACCCAGAAGCCCCCCCCCCCCCCCCAAAACTTTACGCGCATTTCCGAGACGACGACGACATCGGGCGTTTGCTCTCACAACTCGTTTTCCGACCGACTTCTCTTTCTTTGCGTCCGGGCTTTGCTCCCATTGTGCCATTTTCTGCCACTTTGAAAGAGAGTCCGTACTGCAGCCCCCACCAAGTTGCCCCCCCCCCTGCTGCGAGGCAGACTAGCCTGGGTTGAGGAGAAAAGCAGGTGGGGAGGGGGGGGGGGGTGAGAGAGAGAGAGAGAGAGAGACGGGGTCAAGGTGAGCTCTAATACACTATTGATCGGCCCCAATTGAAAACCTGATGGAAATTTTACCTCCCTCCCCTCTGTTCCTCCTCATCTCTGTGTGACCCCCCCCTCGTACCCCCCCTTTCCTCCATCCACCTCTTTTTGCTTCCTCCTCTTCCGCTGAATGTCTTTCTCCACCACGCCGTCTTTTAATCACGCTCTTCGTCTCTTCCACTCCTCTTCTTCTCTTTAAATCTTTCCCCATCCCTCCCCACAGTTTCTGTCACTCCCCCCCCCTCTAGCCCCCCCCCCTCTAGCCCCCCCCCCCAACACATCTCCTCCTCTTCTGAGTGTGCATCAGATGGTCCATTTCTCACTAACCCAGTGCATATTGATCCCCGTGGCAGTGGCATGCGGGGCGAGGGGCTGCAGTGTATTAAACGCCACAAACGCTTTGGACGCGGGGGCCCCGGGACCGGTCGGCGGCCCATCGCGGTGGGGCTCCGTCGATAGCCGCCGCCTCCTGTCAGCAGCAGCCAAATGGCCTCTCAATCTGACACCAGCACCACTCAAATGAAGCCGGTCTTGACGGGCGGATGAGACGTTGAGCACTGCTCGAAAGTTGGAGCGGATTAGCGTCATTTTACACTAAGGTCAATGCGGTTCCGTTCTTTTAACGCTGCCGTGACGCATATCGCAAATTTGCCACTTGAGAACATAAAATTTAAAAAAAGTGGACGTTATAAATACTGCATCAACAATCTATACATCTCTGAGAAGCAGCCTAGCGATTAACACATACAATATGTACGCAAACACATGCAACCTTTTGTCTGCTAGCTTAATGCTAATGCTAACATGTAATGGGAAACGTGCATATAAACCTTTAAGCAACTGATATTTGAAAATACTGCATTTAGCTATTCAGCAACACTCAGTCATGTATTCTTTATCCTCTGCAAGGAGCTGATGTCCGTTTTTCTTCTATTGCCCCCTGGTGGACAAGTCGGCCAGCAGCTCAATGGCCATTCATGCAAAGTGAGATGAAAATTGTTTAATCAGTTTTATAATGATTACGTCATTACTATTTGTTTTCCTTAAGTACAATTTAAAAAGTGCTATTTTTTCTCATTAAATTTGTAACGTTTTTTTTTTCATGATCATTTCACTGGGAAAGATGATTTGAGATACAAGTGGTTTGAGTTATGAGCTTGGTCATGGAATGAATTACATTTGTATCTCAAGGCATTACTTTGGCGCCATCTTGTGGCATCTTGGTTGCATGGAACTACATTGAAGTGAATTGAGGAGCTTCACCGCTTACATTGACGAACTACACATTCAGTAATCATGCCCAAAAATGGACATTAAAAAATAAACCCTACAGCCGTTGCTTTCTGTAGGCATAAAAAGCAGGATTAAAGAGGATTTGACGATTAACAATCTTCAGCAAAAATTGTGCGGAGCTGAATTCTTAAATAGTATGCCAACATCTAATTAGGCTGACAGTGAAATTACACACAAATAAACAGAAGACAGAACAAAATAGAATCATAAAATGTACACAAAAAAAAAATCCACGAAAAAGCAGGAACATGATACTGGAACCGGCGACGGATGCGGTTTCCTGTATTTTCGTTTGTGATCATTATTTATCCGTTTTTAGTCCCACAGACCAACAACGGAACGGAGTGCAAACAAAATGAGGACTTAACAATGGCGTAGACACAAGATTACTCTCGCACTTTACCAGGCATGGCGACGCCTCGGCGAGTCGATGCAGTCGGCCGCTATCGCGGGTGGCAGATAAACGCGAGGAGCGCGCCTACGTGTGCGTTTGATTTATGTACCGTTGTGTCGGTGTCACGCTGGCGCCCGGCTATCGGCGCGTACCATCTCCCAATAGACACCGCAGCGCTACGGTGGCGGAGGGACCCCCGTGTCGACAGCACAGGTGATACACATCAGGAACATGAGAGCACGGATTGCGGCGGGAGGATTGCTGTCCTTTCAAAGACCACTTTGTCCTTCACTTGTTGTCTTTTGTCCTCCTTTTAACCTTCATTTTTAACATTGTTGACCATCATACAAGTGTGACCTTCTCCCACTATTTTGTTTTTTTAAACCGATCCAGGTTTGTGGTCCTGCTATTGTCCTGATTTTTTTTAAATAGCTAATAATAACTATTTTTGGTCTAACTCTCATTAATATTGGGTGTAATTTTACCGTCAACCACTAGATGGCGGCCTATTTATTTAGTTTAAGATGGTGTTAATTTGGAAGAAGACAAATGAAAATAGGAAGTAATTCAGCTCAGCTTAGTTTTTTTTTTGCTTAAGATGGATGGATGGATGGAAATCATCAATCCTGCTTTTTACGCCTACAGAAAGCGATAGCTGTAGGTTTATTTTAGAGTGTGCATCTTTGGGCATGGTTTCAGATGAATATTTTAAGTTTATTAGTTTACTGTTTACTTGTAACTGTTTGTACAATATTTTTGTGTTGTCATTCAGTTGGGTTAGTCAATGAACTCCATTTAATTGGGTCAAATGAATAACCCACAAAACAACCCGAAAATGAGTTGCTTTGTGGGTTATTAACTTAATTTTACACAACTTTTTCGGTTAGTACTAAAACTCAAAAAAGTTGGCTGGGTTCATTTTTGACCCAATTCAATTCGGTTTGTAATGAACCCCAAAAAGCTGGGACAAATGAATAAACCACAAAACAACCCCCCAAAATTGGGATGCTTTGTGGGTTATTCATTTGACCCAACTCTTTGGGTTAAATAACTCACAAAGTTGGCTTGGTTCATTTTTGACCCAATTCAGTTGGGTTAGTCAATGAACTCCATTGAATTGGGTCAAATGAATAAGACACAAAACAACCCCAAAATGGGTTGCTTTGCGGATTAATTTAATTTTACACAACTTTTTCGGCTATTACTGTAACTCAAAAGAGTTGACTTGGTTCATTGTTTACCCAATTCAATTGGGTTAGTCAATGAACCCAAAAAGTTGGGTCAAATGAATAAACAACCCCAGAAAATTGTGTTGCTTTGTGGTTTAACCCAACTCAAAAGTTGGGTCGTTCATTCTTGACCCAATTTGGGTTATTTTTGACCCATGTGATTGCATGGTTGTGCTTGTTCTTTTACGAACACCCAAATGAGTTGTGTTTGTCGTCCTCCTTTCCCGCCTGGTCGACCCTCTTCGTTCCCGCCCTCATCGTCCATTTCTTTCTCCGCTGAGGAAGGAATCAGTCTCACCTTAATTGCTCTTAAATCGGATTAATGACTGAGCGGGGACAAGTTGACTTCATCTCTCTTCTGGTAAGGCCCTCCCTCGCTCCCTCGCTCGCTCGCTCTCTTCACTCTCATGTATCACTCACGCAGCTACCACCACAACAATAAGACGTAAGGTAAGGAATCCGACATAAACACCACCAAGAGTTGCCCTTCTAGTTTGTTCACTCTAAAAACAGTTAAGTCAAAAGTAACCCAATTATGGATCAAAAATGGACCGATCCACTTTATGGGTCAATTTGACCCAACTTACTGGGTCGTTTCATACAAAATGACCCAATTTTTTGACCCAAGTAAATGATCTGACCAATATCTATGAGTTGTTTTACACTAAAAGACCAATTTCTTGACTCAAAGTAGAGGATCGGTCCATTTTTGACCCATAGTTGGGTTATTTTTGACCCAACTGTTTTTAGAGTGTTTTTTGGAAGAAAGAAGGGCAAAAGTGCACCTAATGCCGTAGACAAGGTCTTGGGATCAACACGGCAACTGGTGTCACGCTCGGTGATCACAAACATACACAGAACATAATGTTCAAAATGACATTGGCTAATGAGCCACATGCTGCTTCACCAAGTCTAAAGGCAGTTGCTGCGCATATCAATATACTTAACACTGAGCCACCTTGTGATCAAAACATACAATCGAGTACAGTTACTCGGAACAAAACGCTCAAAATGACAGTGGGTAAAGAGCCACATGCTGCTTCACCAAGTATAAAATGATACTGTCACACTTACACCAAGCACTGAGAAGTCACAAACATACACTCTAAAAACAGTTGGGTCAAAAGTAACCCAATTGTGGATCAATAAAGGACCGATGCACTTTATAGGTCAATTTGACCCAACTTTCTGGGTTGCAATATTCAAAATGACCCTCAAGTGATGGATCTGACCGATATTTATGAGTTGTTTTACACTAAAAGACCCATTTCTTGACTCAAAGTAGAGGATCGGCCCATTTTCGACCCATAGTTGGGTTATTTTTGACCCAACTGTTTTTAGAGTGCTCAATTGTTGACAAATCCGTGTGAATGTTTCAGAGGACAGGAGAGGAAAAACAAAGCCACATATTGCGTCACCAAGCCAAACGCGAGCTGTCACGCTTACTTGCACGTTTAAAACATGGAGCGGCCTCACCACCACAAACATACAAATGTGTACAGTTATTTGGAAATGTATGCTGAAAAACAAAAGGAAGAAGGAGGCCAGTCTGGTGGAGAGAAGGAGAAAAAAAAAATCTCATTTTCCTGTTGGTTGCACTCAGCTGCAGGCTGCCTAAACGCGCCACACGACGCCTCCGAACCTCTCACAGCTTTCTTTTGTTTCCTTCCAGCTCGGAGCTGCTGGCTGCAGTAGCAACAGCGCCCCCTGGAAAACCTTGAAAGGAGCAGTGTCACCGATCAACGTGAAATTCCCCGGTCGCGTCTTTCAGGACAGGACGCACAAAAAAATGTCAAGGACTCCGTTTTGAAAGGGAAGTCGGCCATTTTGATTTGAAGCAGCTGTTTCTATTTGGAGGGAGGCTTTTATTAGACTTTACGTGTAACGACTGCAAAGAACAGCGTTGACGTCGCAACTCCTCACAGAGGATAAAGAATATATGCTTGAGTACTGTTGTTTTGAATCAATGTCAGTCAAATATCAGTTGCATCAAGGGTTTTATATATATATATATATATATATATATATATATATATATATATATATATATATATATGTACTTTGTGTTACCATTAATCATCCATCCTGCCTTTTCATTTTATAAACAGCGTCGCACTAACCACGAATCCTCACATTAGACTATAGCTACGCTACGTGTATTTCTCGTAAGTTTCTGAGTTTTTTCTTGCAAATCTGCCACTTTATAAAGTAGCAAATTTGCCACTCATAAAGTGACAAATTTGAGAGTTTTTTTCTCTCGGAATATTGCCCCTGCCTGCTAAATTTTTTTTATTTATATGTAGCCCTAATACTTTATAAATATTTGCAACTTTATAAATATATAAATAAAAATTTACGAGTTTATACCGTGGCAAATTGGCAAGTTTTTTTTCCCGAATATTGCCCCAGCCCTCTAAAAAAAATAGATTTATACGTGGCCTTAATAGGCCCTTGTAGTTTTGCTTGGTATGACCATTTACTTAAAAATCCGGATTTGGGCAGAGATGGGAAAACCAGGTCCAGAAAGTTTGCCTGCCGCTTGAGTACAAGCGCCAAACTGTGGCAGGGTTTGGACTTTCTGGACCAGGATTTCTTCAAACTTACCCAGCATGTTCAATTGCTGATTTGTGGAGAGCAGAAAAAAAGTGGAATCAAACTTTTTGTCCGGTGAAAGAAGAGAGTCAATTTTTTTCATTTGGTAGACTTTGATGTCAAAAATATCCTTCTGCAGGTCTTGAAAAATCAGTAACGTCGCAGTGCTCTAAAATGGATGCCGCTACAATTGCGTTGCGTGCAAATGGCTGCCATTCAACGAGTTAAGCTAGTGGACGACACGCTAAGCTAAAAGCAAATGTTTGTTTTCCATCCACGTCTGCTTGGGAGTTTGACAGTCCATTCCGGCTGCCTCGCCTCCGGGATCAAGGCGTTTATCGGCCCTCCGTTCCTCGCGCCGCTTCAAAATGCCCGCGAGGACGATAACGGCGGCGGCGGCGGGGATTTGTCAAATTGCACGCCATTGATTAAGTGACCTTTCACGCCTCGCAGCCACTCCGCCAAACGCCGCCGAGCGCCGATGGCAGAGATAGATGGAAAGCTGACACTCTTATCATTGCGCTACAAGTTAGTACTTATGTGCAGACAAGAAGTAAGGAGCTGGGGGGGGGTTCTTCCAACCCCCCCGCCCCCGCCCCCCCACCACCACCAACCGCCCCCCCCAGCAATCCTCTCCACGTGTACCATGAGCGCAACCAGTAATGATCGCTGAATAATGAATAGTGAGATGCACATTTGAAGACGGGCCGAAGGGCTCATATCACACAGGAAGACTTACGGGAAAGTGTGTGTGTTGTGTGTGTGTGTGGTTCGGAAACCTTCACGGCTCCCATTTTCAGCGCTAATGGCCGCCGGCGCCGACGCAACCTTTGAGGAGTCGACTGCGACATCACACGGGCGAACGAGAGGCTGTTTTCAGACGTGAGCGACGTTTGTGTGGCGGCAGCCAACACAACTCACTTCAAAACAAACATGCCGGCGAGCGAGCAGATTCTTCCGAAACCAGGTTTCGGCCTGTCCCAGTTTACTCAAAAACTAGACATCAAAGACAATTACAAAAATAACTGCACAAGTTGTCCTTTGAAAAGTCCGCTTAGCTCAACGCTAACAAACCATGCAGAACGCCATTGCCGCGCTAACAGTCAGTTAGCATCTATGTGGATATTTGAACACAAAGGGAGTTGAATTGCTCACGTAGACAAACAATTCAACAATGCTCACGTGCATATATTCTTTATCCTCTGCAAAGAACGACTAATGTTACTGCAGTTTAGCGAGCCACTCACGGTAGTTGCCAAACTGAACAACTGGATTATCCTGCACACCAGAAGGATCCGCACGGTCACAATCAGTTCATCATGACGAACAAACTGTTCAGTTTTTTTTTCACATTCTATTTATTTATGTTACGATTGTAAAGTACAATTTAAAGGACATGTAGTTTGAAAATGAACACCGTCTATAAATATAGCAGAAAAACTCTCCTTAATTGTTGGATTAAAATGTAATACAGAAAAATGGAAAGTTCAATATTTTCGGGGTGGATCAAAATATGTATCGTGTATAATTGAGAATCCCCCAAAATTAAATATATATATATATATATGTATATTTTTTTTTTTTAAATTTTTTTAATTTTATTTAATTTTATTTATTTTTTTTACGCAAGTACAGCAGACAAGTCAGTAATTATAACTTTATCTGATTTTTTTTTGGACACGTATCTGGAGCCTACTTCTCCATCTTACACCAACTACGACTCACAAATGTCACAAAAAGAAGTACAAGTTCACCTTCTCTATTTCTTTATATAATAATTATTAATTTTTTTCAATAACCATAGTGGGTAATTGAAAACAACTCCTCACCACACTAGATTGATTTCTTCTTTTGGGATGAGGTCAAAAGTGAATTTAGAAAACATCCTGTTGACGAAACGCGAACACATTCACGAGGGAAGCAATAAATTGAAAATGTCGCTGTCAAAGTTTGCAGATTGTGCATCTTTTGTATTGTAAAATTATTGCATTTAAAAAATAAAAATCACGTGTCATGTTACTGTCCATTTTCATAAGGTGCTTTTTCCAGTTATGTTTGCTGGAATAATTCCATCTAATTGATTTCTTTCTTTTAGAAGTCCTGCATGCCAATGTGTGAGTTTTTATTTTTATTTTTGTGGTCTAATTTGTCTCTTCAAATTGACAGAAAGTGAAAGAAAGCAAAGTTGAAATGGGCTTGCCTTAGTTATATAAAAATGCAACATTCAAAATGTGATTTATGTGCAATTTGGCGTCACAACATTTGAGGTCTTTACTTTCTCTTTTAGTGCGATTCTTAATGCATGTTCGTTAAACATTATGACAATATCTGAGGCTTTTAAAACACATTTCATCATTTTTTACAATTGCACTCCAAATGGTCTCATGCGCATTCAATGTTGAATTATTGACACTTTCTAAAGCGGACTAAGAACATTTTGTGGTGATCGATGTCGAGACAAAAGAGCGTTTACGTGAAAAAGACGATTTCGGTAAGTTTGTCCTACCTGCAGCCTTGGCTCCGCGTCGCCCCGCCTCAGCGATGCACCTGAGGCCGAAGCCCGACCGCAGTCTGTCGGCCTCGCACGGGGAGGCGCTCGCCGCTTCGGCTCGGTTCGGATCAGGCTCGACAAACTTCGGCGTCTCTAAAAAAAAAAAAAAAAAAAAAAACACCATAAGGAACAAAAACAAACACAGGTAAGGTAGAAATTCGGTTAATTGAGAGAGAAAAAAAAGGGAAATTATTTTTTTGCGCTGCAAATAATTAAATGTTTATTATTATTATTGTCAGTAAATTACTTTTATTGACGTTTTTAATGTTTTATGACAGATAGAAAAAAACGTACTTTGCAGAAAATATATATTTTTGAATGTTTCAACTTAAAAAAAAAATCATTTAATTGTATTTTTGTTATGCATAATAAAACAGCACACAAGGAAACTCTCATAAACAAACAATATCTATTAAAAATATAAAGTTAACCTGTCTTAATCGATTTTTTTTAACTCCTCCATGCAGTCTGATTTTTTGGGGTCCAAAAAACAGATCGCTATGACGTCCTTCAAATGTTTGATTAAAAACATCAAGATTGTCTCAAATCAATTTCCTCGTTTTCTTCATTACTTTCCTGGCCAAGAAAAAAATATATTTTAGTTTTGGATCAATTATTTAATTTATTTTGCGGATGTTTTTGACTTTTCTCTCGCCAAAGGAAACGAAAGCGTGAGCGCGCATTGTTATTTGTGGGCCTCCCGACTGTCTCGTTGTGGACGCGCTCGGCCTGCAACAATTTCCAGCAGGCGCTAACGAGCCGCGCTTTCATCACGTGACACCGCTCAGGCACACCGCAACGCCTTCAAAAGGCGGGAAAGGAAGATGATGATGATGATGATGATTCCATGGATTCAATACCACATAACCCGACAGCAGCAGGAGGAAAAAAAACGAAGAAGAAGAAGCAGCAGGCCTTTAGGGGAAAAAAGAAACAACGAATAACCGCAGGGAAATAACTTTATAGTCAGTTTGTAATTGACGCAAAACAATCGCAGTCAAACTCAAATTTTTGTCAACACTCAAATGAATACGACGAATTGAATTAAGATGAAGTTATTAAGATCACTTTTTAGTCCGGCTAAAATGTCTTATTCTGTTCCATGGCAATTTCCACAAATAAATCCATGGGAAAAAAATAATTAAAAGGCACTACAATAATCAGTAAATAATAATTAAGAGTTATTGTGAGGCTTTAAAGGCCGCATGCCGATAACAGGAGCTCGACCATTCATTCGTATTCTATTTTTGCTTGAATTTCAATTCACTCCCAACTGATCGATACGTAAAAACAAATATGTTTGGGCAGTTTTCAATTTGTGTTGAAACTGACTGCCTTAAAAAACGTTTTCTAACGAAAAGTCCATAACAACAAAATAATGATAATCACATGAATAATAATAACGCTTGCTGTTGATATGCAATAATGATAATGACTGATTTTGCTGCGCGTTATTTATTTGCTGATAGTCCACGCGATATAAATATTCACCTTGTAAATTATTATTATTTTAAAATAAATTCCGGCTCTGCAACGTGGCCAATTTAGCAAACTGATGAAAAGTTGCTCATTGACAGCGTGTGTGTGTGAGAGGGAAAAAAAACACCAAGAAGAAGACTGTGGATTGAGTGCATCTATTGATTGGCCTCTTCATCTGCAATAGTTACATGCGTGTATCGATTGGTAAACACTGTTTATCTGCACGTATGCCGACACAAATCGTTGACGGGATCACACGCGCGCGCGCACACACACACACACACACACACGCACGCACACACGGTATGTTTCATGCATATGTATCAAAAGCTGCTTGGACGATAAACAAAACCGAAAGCAAACATCCCAATATTCTTTTTGGATTTCAATCCCACGAGTTAAAATATATATAAACAATTCGCGCTGAGTGGGCGAGGCGACTTTGAAAAGAAGATGAGTGCAAAAAAAAAAAGAAAAGTTGTGCAGCCACACACACACACACAAAAAAAGCATGAGAAATGAAACATTAATGCGTCAAAACATCACCGAGAAAGGCGCGAAATGTTTGCTTTGCGCGCTCGGTGTGCGCGTGCGTGTTGGCGGTGCGCGCGCGCGCGCGCATGTTTAATTGACTGATGGATGCAAGGCTGCGTGGAGGTGAGAGCTCCAACAAATGGACACACTTTAAGAGGCTAATCCGGGCCGAGGCGGACGGAGAACCGAACGCACCCTCCCACCAATTGCCCAATACGTAGCGCGTGCATTGAAACACACATGATCTACACGTGCGTGTGTTTTTGTATTTAAATCGGAATGAAGTCAATGTAAACGATCCCCGTCCAAATGAAAGCGATTCGCAATCGTGCGTAAATTACGCACAACTTTTTCCTTGCACTGCCAACCCCCCCCCCCCCCCCCCAAAAAAAAATAAATAAATAAATACATAAACTAACCACGCACAAACGGAACCGTCCAAATAAAAGACGCCGAAGCATCCGCACCTCCAAAACACGCGCGGCGCCTCACTCGGACTCACTCGCAACTTTTTCCTGACGCGCACAAGACAGAAGCGACGCGGAAAACGACGACAAAGCGAACGAGGTCAAGGCGCGGGAGCGGCGAAAAGGTCAAACTCACCTGCAGTTTTAGGGCTGCTGTGTTTTTTTTTTTTCACTCTCTCTCTCTCTCTCTCTCTCTCTATTGTTTCTTTCTTGTTTTTCTTTTTGGAGGGAAAGTGAGCAAAGCCGTCAGTCCATCCAAACGCGCGCGTCGAGAGGTAACACTCGACTAGCAAAACCTGAACCCGCCGAGGACAGCACACGGGAGGAGAGAGATGCAGCCAAGGAGGAGGAGGAGGGGGGAGAGGATGGATGGATGCGGGGAGGAGGAGGGACGAGGGGGGGGGGGGAGGATGGACCTCTCTCTCTCTTTCTTACGCGCGCGCGCGTGTGTGTGTGTGTTTGTGTGTGTGTAAGTAGTTAATTAGTAAATCCCCATCCGCGGTGCCTCGGGTCGGTTTGTTTTCCCCGGTCGACAAGCCGAGAGGAAGGAGAATTTGAAGTAGGATTCGACCCGTTTCCGCTCCCGTGTCTCATATATGAGGCCGGCAAGTGTGTGCGCGCCTGTGTGTGTGTGTGTGCGTGTGATTCTGCCTTCCGAAATGCCCCGTAGGGACGTTGAAGTTGTAGGTTCAAGGCCCCCAAAATAAGCAGCTTGTCTGGAGGGCATTTTCGCTCTCTTTAAGGCACCCACGTGGATTTTCTATTGGGTTTAAGTCTGGGTTTTAGCTTCTTACAGAACATTTTAATGGAACTGATGGTAGGTAGTTGGTTGTTTGACCTTTTTTTTTTCTTGTTGATGTTTTTTTTTCTGTCATGGGACTGTGTGTGTATTATAATAATAATAAAATATTTTTCTCCCACAGATTTTCTACTGGATTTTGGTCTGGGTTTTAATCGGGATGCACTGCTAACACTCAAAGTATTTCCATTCGAGTACTCGCTGGCACCAAGTACTGATACTTGATAATGCCATGCAATCTTGCAATTGGGATGAAAATGTATGGGTCTTACAAGGTGGGGGGGAAAAAGAGAATAAGTAATTCATAAAGTTACAGTTAACAGTTAAAAGGAGTGTGAAACATTGAGTCATAGATTTGTGTTGAGGTAACTGTCTGCCACTAGGTAGCATTAGTGTTTCATGTTGGACGTTGGTGACAGGAACAGTACGTTACTCTAAAAACAGTTGGGTCAAAAGTGGAACGATCCTCTACTTGGGTCAATTTGACCCAACTTTCTGGGTTGTTTTATACAAAATGACCCATTTCTTGACTCAAAGTTGGGTCAAATGAACCCAAGTAGAGGATCGTTCCACTATTGACCCAACTGTTTTTAGAGTGCTCATTGCAAATTCCAACTATAGTCAGTAGTCCTCAGTGCCACAAATACATATATTTTTTAATCACATTTATTATTGCTCAATTGTGTTATAGTGACTCCTTTGCACAATGTCGACCGTCAAATACATTTTTAAGTATTTTTGACATCGTATTTAATGCTTCTCTATGTCATCTAATGCCTTTATTTAAGCAAATTACATTTAATGACTTAAGTTTTTTTAAGGAGCAGCAGAACTCTGCAATCAATCAATCAACCAATCAATCAATCAATCAATCAATCAATCAATCACTCAATCAATCGAGTAGATGAGAAAGGAGCAAAATATTGAAGTCTCCATTGGTCATTTGGAGGGCATCATGTCGCAATTCTACAATTTGCCTTTGAAATGAAGTAAACAAGAAAAGTGTCGTTTTCTAACAGCCGATAGTTGGATCAACTTCAACTCTCCAGTCCCATCTAGTCGTCTCGCTCTGGTTTTCTCCTCACGTCACGGCTCCTTGCTGTTGAGCAATCGCAGACGGTCCGATGGCGCTCAACAAAAATGGGGCTGTTGCAAAAATGCCATCCAAGAGCCGATCTTCTCCTCCAATGAATTTCATGGCCAACAAAACCACCCGAAACAGTCAACGGTACATCCAAATGATGCACAATAAACATGAAGTGACAAAATATACAAATAAAAGAAAACGCTTTCCCACTAGGCTGCATTCAAAGCAGTTGTCACGTATTGCTGATTGCAGGATGCTGGAGGTCACAATAATGGTGGGAAAAGTTTTCTTATCCCACAAAAAGCTGCTATTTGAACAGGGGTGTGTAGACTTTTTGTATCTGTTGCATTTTTACTTTTGGGGAATTTTCTTTGAAAAAACTTGTGTTTTTTACAATATAACATGTGTGATAAAAATGTGTGATATTCTGTAAGATTCAACTTAAAATATGTTTAAATTAAATACATTGTGATATATATATATATATATATATATATATATATATATATATATATATATATATATAAGTTGCTTCATGTTTAAGATGAGATAGCTCTTAATATGAAAAGAAAAATGCACTGAGCTGTCACCAATGTCTTACAAATGCAATTATGCCATCTAGTGGCATAAAAATGACCTCAACACAAATCAATATCACACTCGTTTATTTTTACAGTAGTGTCCATCTTTTTAATTTTAACTAAATTTTTTTAAAATTATTATTAAATTACTGTGTGTGTAACTAAGAGATGCAGCCATATTTCTATTAGTTATTTTTTTTCTCTTTTATGTTAAGAGTATGAAAACTTAAAAAATATTTATTATTATTATTATTTTAGAACAGATATAAAATGTGTGTGTGTATATATATATATATATATATATATATATATATATATATAAATTATTATTATTATATGTAACATTTTAAATATTTGATATTTGTACATTATTGGGGGAGGATGTCTGACAAGCACCCCCCCCCCCCCCTGCCCCCCCCCCCCCCAAGGACAGGGAATGAGGGACTGCTTGCTGGAGAGCTGCCAGTTGGCTTTTCAAACATCAAACAAGCATGAGTGGAAGTGTGTGTGCGTGTGTGCGCACGTGAAATCCTTAAACGTGGCTAACGAGAGGTCGAGCCCCGTAGCGGCTGCAGGCTTTTTTTTTTTGTAGTTTTCACGCAAAACCCTGCGCCGCGCTGCGTTCGCTTCTAATGCATCCAGTGAGGAGTCGGCGAGGAGAAATGGCCGTCATCGACCCGGCCCTCAACACACTTTAATTGTTGAATTGATCACCGATGGGCCGCTCCATAATCAATTGGCTAAACCCGCCAAAGTCACTTGAGCGCAACGCTGGACTTCATATGACGAGCGGATCCGACGGGAGAGCAAAGTGGGGATTTGCGGACTCGAGTCCCGCAAGCGTTCAAAAACACAAATTGTCGTCGGGGAAAATTGAGTTGAATTTCTTGATTTGTCCGAGTTAGTCGAGCTCATTTTCATCGGAAGGCTCTTGGGATCAAATGTGGAGCATTTGGAAGACAAGCGTTTGGAGAAAAATAAGAGAAACAACTGGAAGAAGAAAAAGAGACGTCATTTCCGCTTTTCATTTTCTGTGGTTGATAAAAGACAAAATCGTCAAAATGTCACTCAGCACACTAACAAAGTCGTTTTTTTCCCTCCTCGCTCCAAAAGTCTGCTTCTTTGCTGCGTCGCCATGTTTGTTTACCGACCGCTACGTCATCGCCGGAGGAGTATCCTGCATCTGGTGTCCGGACGGACGCGTACGGGAAGCGTTTTGAAATCTTTCCACTCTGGAGCCCGATTTCAAAAGTGATCGCTTTCAAGCTCCGAAAACGCGACATCGTGTGGACGGACGGCTTCAACGCTAAGAAACTTGTGAGGATACGTCCAAACTGCCTTTCGATAGATACCTAGCTAGCTCGCTGGCTAGCTAGCTGAATAGATAGCTAACTCATGAGTGTCCATTTAGCGACTGACTGGACGGACGGACGGAAAGATAATTCAGGAGAATCAGATGGAACAAGTTCTGATCAAACTGCCCCCACATTCAACCTTTTTTTTTTTTTTTCGAAAAATTTGGACACCCCTGCACATAGTTTGCTGCTTATTTTCACATTGCGGCTGCAATTGGAGGAAAGAAAGAAAGAAAAAAGGAAAAAAGGGGGAACGAAAGAAAGAAAAAAAAAGAAAAAGGAAAGAAAGAAAGAAAAAAAAAGGAAAAAGGGGGAAAAAGGGGAAAGAAAGAAAGAAAAAGGAAAAAAGGGAAAAGGGGGAAAGAAAGAAAGAAAAAAAGAAAAAGAAAAAAAGGAAAAAGGGGGAAAAGGGGGAAAAAGGGGAAAAGAAAGAAAAAGGAAAAAAGGGGAAAAGGGGGAAAAAAAGAAAGAAAAAGAAAGAAAAAAGAAAAAAGGGGGAAAAGGGGGGGGAAAGGGGGAAAGAAAGAAAAAGGAAAAAAGGGGGAAAGAAAGAAAAATAAAGAAAAAAGGAAAAAGGGGGAAGGGGGAAAAGGGGAAAGAAAGAAAGAAAGAAAAAGGAAAAGGGGGAAAGGGGGGAAGAAAGAAAGAAAGAAAGAAAGAAAAAAAGGAAAAAGGGGGAAAAAGGGGAAAAGAAAGAAAAAGGAAAAGAGGGGAAAAAAGAAAGAAAGAAAGAAAGAAAAAGGAAAAAGGGGAAAAGAAAGAAAGAAAAAAAAGAAAGAAAGAAAAAAAGGAAAAAGGGGGAAAAGGGGGAAAAAGGGGAAAAGGGGAAAGAAAGAAAGAAAAATCGATTTTTTGCAGGCCGACCTGGTCACTAAAAGGCACAGACTGTAAATAAGAATTACTGATGAATTTATTCATAACTTAACAATTCCTGAACAATGTTATAGTATGGAAAGTAAAATCTCTGTCGAGCGTGACTGTGCGCCCCCTAGTGTTAACTTTTGTCTCCAAAAGTTGTTGCCCGCCACGTCCAGGGAACGTCACGCACTCGGCAGACGAAAGCGTCGCCGATAGTGGCGAGTCCCCCGAGGGTCCGGCCAATATTGATGTGACCACCGCCGTGTGTGCGTGTGTGTGCGTGTGCGTGCGTGTGCGCGCTGGCACGTGCGTGTGCGCGTGCGTGCTCTATCGTCGTCAAAGGGCAAAAGCTGGTGCAGCCGACCCCGTGAAACACGCCAGTAAGCTCCGAGCACCGCAGTGCGCCTGCGAGGAGCGTTTGACGGAGCGGCCGAGCTCGGCACGAGGATGAATAAGTGACCCATCGCATCCCCATTGACGGAGTTAATTAATATAAGTAGAGGCGAGGATCCGCGGCTCACTTTTCACCGTATGGATTTGCTGTCCGCTCACATTTGCCGGCTTTTTATGTCCATTCGATGCAAATCCAATGTCTGGTGTCCCGGGGCCCCCATCATGACAGCTCATTTTGCCGCGCTTTTGACGGACGCGCATTTTTATTGGGGTGCCCCCCCCCCCCCCACCCCAGTGACGCCCCCCCCCACCCCCCTGCCCCCCTGCCCCCCTGACGGATTGCTGTGTGAGATCGCACCTGAACGCGTGTCCACTTGAGCTCGTGTCAGGTGCTAAAAGGCCGGCGGGGGCGCCGTGTGCTGCTGGCGAACAAATGGTCCAGTACGTCCGGCACTGATCCATTTTTGGGTGGGGGGGGGGGGGGTTCGATGGATCTGGTTACTAGCGCATTTACTGTTTGGCATTTCATATTTACAGTCGAGTGTAATTTCATACTAAATTTATGGCTTCACTACTGCATCACTTTAAGTTTTGGTAAAATAGACAACAACATCTTCCAAATGACAAATTCAGGGTACATTTCAGTATTTAATGTCATAACACCCCCCCCAAAAAAAAAAAATCTGTCATGTATTTGCTCTTTCTTACAACGATGTATTAGGGCCATGTATAATTTATTATTATTTTTTTAGAGGACGGGGGCAGAATTCTGAGAAAAAAAACAAGTGGCAGATTTGCAGGAAAAAATACTGGTAGCGTCCTACTCGGATGTTTGTGACGATCTTTCTCGGTCGGGTTTTCAAATAAGGAGATAGTAATTGCTTTAACCGTATCATGTTAGTTAAAAAAAAAACGCTTCGCTTTGCCAAAGTCCACAACCTGAGGATCAAGCATTTAAGTTCATTTATTAAAATAAATATTTACTTGTACATTCATATTTCCAGAATTATTATTTACACATTCATACATTTTGGTATTTTTTTTTTTGTACAAGTAGCTAAGCCGCATCTGCTGCCCTCCGTCATTCACTTGCATTGAGCTAAAGTATGCTAGCTTCTGATTGGTTTGTGTTTAGTCAGCTGATCAGGAATCAGGAAGTGCTGTCGCTCTAACTGCCGTGTATGACGAGTAAAGTTGAAATGAAGAATGAATCCGTCTCCATCCTGCCTTTTCATTTTATAAACCGTGTCACATTAGCCACCGACTACAGCTATGCTACGTTCAGAGTTTTTTTTCTCGCAAAACTGCTATTTTATAAAATTAATTAAACATAAAATTAAAGTTGTTTTTTTTCTTGGAATATTGCCCCCACCCATATATATATATATATATATATATATATATATATATATATATATATATATATATATATATACGTAGCCCTACTTTTCATTTTCAATTGGCAATCTTGATAAAATATTAAAAAGTAACTGATTATTTTCTAATTAGTTTGTCAATGAATCTATTTTTAAAAATCAGATTACCAACTAAAATCCAGACATTTGATAAGAAGCGTAAATGGTTTCATATAATAACGTCGATAATTACTGCTGGTCTTGTTTCGGGTACGTGAGTTCAGTTGTCTTGAACGTTACGTTTTCTACGCGTTCTGACTTGGCACTTCCTGATCGGACAGGAAGAGAATATTCAAATTTAGCCTCATAAGCGCTATGGCACGTTTACCATTAATTACCCTCTAAATTTTATGAAAAGATCAAGAAGGAAAAAAGACAAATCATCTTTAATATTTCAGAGACATCTGAGAATCGGGCCTTTTTTAACTTTGAGTGCAAAGGGAGAAAATGGAGCCCAATTATTGGTCTGTGTAAATTAGTGATGGGAAAATGAAGCTTCATGAAGCACTTGCCATATTTTTTTCCTCCTCTAGATGGTGCTCTTGGATTAAAAATAAAGGCTACGGCAATGGAAGCTGGTTCAATTTAATTTATCCCTATAACTCAAACCTTTTTTGATTTCGAGCAGCCTTAGATATCAGCATGCGTTTACCCCGTTTTGTTGTCTCGTGTGTGACTATTGATTCCGATCGGCGCCCTCTGGTGGATTAAAGCAAGTGACGTTTTGGGTGTTTCATGCAAATCTGGTGGCCGACGGTGGCACGCCGGCCTTCCTTTTCCAAGGACAGACAAGCAAATCTTCATAGACTCTTTGAGTGCATGCAAACGCCGGGAGAGGGAGGAAAGGGCTTTTTTTTTGGAGGGGGGGGGGGGTAGGGGGCTGACACAAGCAGGACAGACAGGAAGACAAGAGGAAGAAGGTGGGAAACGGAGAGAAAGAAAGCAAGAAAGAGCTCCAGTGGCGAGTCTTAATCTGAGCTGTTCTGATCAATAGCCCATTTCCCATTGTTGCCAGAGCCCTTCGATCGCTACACCGCCGAATTAACACACCCACTTTAATCTAGGGGGAGAGGAGAGCCGGAGAGGGGCGGGGCTAGCGGGTGCGAGTGGGGAGCAGCTGTGGAGGCATTCTCAAATGAAATCAAATCTAATTGTTATCACTGTAGCCGCAACACTTATTAGTGTTGCCAGCATCCGCCGGCAACGCGCAAACGCCGTCCCTGGCGCTGCCACGCGCCGAAAGTGAGAGGCCCAAAGTGGACGCTAATAATACAAATGCGCGCTCAAGACTGGACCGGGATGAGTCTAATTGCTGGCTGACACGAGAAGACGCTTTAGTGGTCACTTACTTGGAGGGAGGCGGCAAAATTCAGGTTAAAATGTGTTATTATTATGCAAATAATGCAATTAGGAATTCATGTGAAGTGAAAGCAGAATTTAAAACTAATTCCAATTGTGCTGTCACTATTGAATCATTTTAAAATCGATTAATCGACTAATCGGATTCATTTCAATTGTGCATTAAGGTGTTTTACAAAAAGCATTTTTTTTTTCCCGGATTACTGTTTATTAACCAGTGATTGGTGTTTATTTCGTATTTCTTAATCGCAGAGTGATTTAATTCTTCTATGAACGACTACAGAAATAAGTGAACGATTACTGTTGATATGCTGAAATCAAATGATTTGGACAAATTTCACATTAAAAATTGGCTCCAAACGATTACTCGATTCTTCAAATACTTGTCGATTAATTTGATAATCGATTACTTGTCGATTAACCTAAATCTAAATTCCACAATGTTGGTGCATCCTTTTACAACATGCTGTGAATCTCAAATTCATTCGAGAGGCCTCGCATGTGCTTAGATAGGTGTTGCTGTTTTGGTTAGCAACAGTGTCCAAATGGGATATATATATATATATATATATATATATATATATATATATATATATAATGTGACAAAAGGTCAAAAAGGGGGACTAATACTTTTGCAAGGCACTGTTTGTGAGGCACCACTATAGAATTAATAATCTAATGTTGGCTAAAACAAAGTTTATCTTGTAGGTCATTTTTCGTTGCTGATGATAAAGTTGCGTTTTAAAGGCAGATGTGCTTTCCAACTTGTGTGATTTATTTTATTTTTTTTCCAACTTGTGTGATATGATAATATCGTTTTATAGTCCACAGCTTGAGGTGCTGCCAGCAGATTGTTTGCTTACTGCCTTCCACTGAGACCACTCAAAGGGGGGTGAGGGTTGGGGGGGTGGGGGGGGATCTCTTCCTCTTCCTCTCACCCGCGGCCAACTTTTCTCCCCCTCTATTCTCCTCACTCCTTTTGAAGTCGATTCATAACCGAGCAATTTTCTCGTTAGCGTTTGCCTTTAATTGTGTGTAATTAAGCGTGCTGCGGCGGTATAGGGAGCGCTGTTCGGGGGAGTGGGGGGGGGGGGGGTGTTTCGCGAATTAGCTGTAGTTCAGCTGTGAAATATGAGGTTAAGTGGGCGAGCGGGCAGGGAAAAAAAGAGGGAGCAGGACTGAAGGCGGGTCCGTGACTCCAAAACAACATCGTCGAAAGAGAAAGTGGAGAAATGTTTGCCCGACTATTAATCACATTTGTTGGGCAAATATGTAAAAAACACACGAGGAATTTGCAACCCGTCCAAGAAAGATGAAAAAAAAAATGCCCAGCAGAGGGAGACAGAACGGGAAGCCTGGCGGTTCGCTACCTAGCGGCCCAAGTTTCTTAGACGGAAGGCTAAAATGACGTATTATTATTACTGTGTACAATTCAAATATTTTTAAATAGGACGCCAAATGCTCTCTGAACACTTCTTTCTAGGAGTGTGCCAAAAAAAAAAAAAAATTCTCATTTAGTACTATTCAGAATCGATTTTAAATGTCCCCAAATCAATTTATTTCAATTATTTTATACTGTCTTGCCCTTGTTTGTGTGCACCTTTCTTGGGAGCGCTGTTCATGTTGTACACGATTTGGCCACTTAGGGGCAGTGTGGTTCCGCGTGATCTGATACACTGTCAAGTTGTAGCCACATTAGAGAGTAGAAGGAAAAAGTCACAAACAAGTTATTCCAATAAAAGTTTTTTTTTTTTTTTTTTTGCAGCGTAGGAAGCGGATTTGCCGGTGAGTAACGTTAAGATGCTTCTCTGTCGACATTCCTGAAGCGTTTTGTATGATTAGCCGTTCTAAATGTGCCGCGAGTAGCGCGCTAATTAGCATTAGCCAGTCAGACTGGAGTAGATCATGACGATACGTTGCACATCTGTAAATTGAAGCAGAAATCATTGTCCATCAAATCATTTTGAGGCAAAAAACGAAAACCGATTCTGAATCGAATCACAGACGCAAATATCAGAAACAAATCGAATCGGGACACAATCAAAGATTCCCACTGATTTTTCTGGCGTGGCTAAAATGGCACCCAGTGGCACACTTGGGTGTCCCAAATGAGCCGCCCTTCCTTCACTATAATATTTCCCACGACAGCAGGCCGGTACCAAGCTAGCTAGCTAGCTAGCTAGCTAGCGATGTGTACACCCTGACTCAGCATCTTCCCTGGAAGTCACAATTGACACCGCAGCTCGGTTCGTTCCATCCGTTGAAAGCAGCTCCGGAGCACCTGGAATCCGACAAGCGTCCGCCGTCCCAAATCCTCAAGTGGTCGCCGAGCGTCCCGAGCAGATTACAGCGTTAACAGCTGACCCTCCATTAAAGCGCCGTTAGCCGCTAAACGCTTCGGCGGCGAGCCCGCGGCGGCCGTAAAAGTCAACGCGGCCGTAAAGCGCCTGAGGAACGATCGCGGCTATCGACTGTACCGAGTCGGGCCCGTAAGGTCCCATTCGCCACCCCCTGACGGAATGCCCCCCCCCTTCCCCGCCTCTTCCAAATGGCAATAATGAACTTGTTAAGGCCTGTCTAAATATTGGCCTTCACGCGCAGCGATCGTTCGTCCGGCTTTCCCGTACGTGGCAAACAAGCGGCCGCTCGTCCGAGTTGTTGCAGCTAATACTTAATCAATCAGGGGTACGCCCCCTCGCAGTGGGGGCTTCAGTTGTACAATAAAGATTCAAGGGAAAAAAAAAAAGTCTATTGATGAGCGTAACATTAACGTGGACGGCAAAAGTTGCGCCAGGAAGCTTTGACAAGCGTATTGATCGGCAAACCTTCCAGTGAGTAAAACTCACAGGAAGAAAACAATCAATTGGCAAATCAGTCGCTGGATGATTTTTACACACGCGACATATTAACATTCATGTGTGCATCTTTTTGCGTTTTGATGTGAAATATGGCAGGAATTAAAAAATGGGAAGAATTGCCAAACATGACATATGTACATTTTCTAGCAAATAAAAAGTTATTAAACTGCATAATAAATACATAAATAAATAAATAAAGGATGAAATAAAAATTAAGAAAATAAAATTGATTATATATAATTTTACAATTATATTAAAAAATATGTAAAAAAATATAAAACAAATTGATGAAACTATCAAATAAAAATATAAATTGAGGCAAAATTTGTATTTAAGAAAATAAATAAATAAAAAATACAGCACTAAGAAAACAAATTTATGAAAATAAAATACTAAAATCATTCAAATATAGAAATGATATATTTTTTTAAATTTACAATTATATTAAAAATATCTAAAAAAATATAAAACAAAATGATTAAACTACAAAATTAAAATATAAAATAACCCTTAAAAATACAATACTATAAATGGTAGAAAATTATAATAAAAGAGAATGAAAAAAATATGAAAATCTTAAAATTAAAATATAATCACCATTTTTAAAATATAAAACATCCAGATAAATGATTTTTAAAAAATAAAATTACAAAGTACAAGGAAAAAACTAACAAGAAAACAAATTCTGTCCACCGATTTTTTTTCTGCTTCCCTTCTGTCAGCTGACTTTGGGCAAGACATGTAGGATAAACCCTGGACTGGTCGCCAGCCAATCGCAGGGCACATATGGACAAACAACCACTCGCACCAACACACCAATCAGAGTCACAAATGCTTGCAATTAAAAGTTAAGACAGTTTGCTATTTTAGCAAGAAAACAAAAAATTTGCTTTGGCGGGCCCCAAAAAGTGATGTGGTGGCCCCCATCTGGCCCCTGGCCCTCGAGTTGGGCACCAAAAAGTGCACAGCGCTTGCAAGGGTAGGCTGTAACGTTAAATAAAAACACCCAAAAATAAATAAATAAGATTTCTACAGCAAATGAAGAGTGACAAAATTTCACACTCAATTGATTTATCATTCATGAGTATCATTTTTTTAAAATAATTTTTTAATTGATTGCTTGCCGAATGTGTCAAAATACCCAATATCGGCCCCGATAATCGTCCCGGCCGATTTATGGCTAGTAACGGATGTAAAGGACTTACCGCAACAGCAGCTGCCTCCTCCGTCTTGTCGGGAATCCTGCAAGAACGATGAGCGCAATTTAGGCCAATCGAACAATTGGAGAACTTTTTTCCTTTTCTTCTTTTATTTTTTTATAAGGAGGGAAAAAAAAAAAAAAGTTGACTTGAGAGTCCGGCGCAAGTGAGCAAAATGCTTTGGATTACATAAGCAAAGCCTTTAAGAAGCAATGTGGTGTGAGAGAGAGGGTGTGCAGGGGAGGGGGTTGGTGTGTGTGTGCGTGTGTGTGTGTGTGTGGGGGGGGGGGGTCTCTGTGTGTGCGTGCGGCGGATCGATGGGGTTATAATTTTGTCCGAAGTGGGGAGAAAATAAAGTTCATGGAGGAATGAAATTTGAAAACAGATGGCGAATCCCGTCCTGGTCGTCGCACCCCCCCCTTCCCCTCCCCTCCCCCCACCCCTTCCCTCCCTCTCTCCCCTAAATAAGATTCGATCCCTGGGAATGGAGTGTAGACAATATTCCAAGCGACGTTTGATGAAAGTGACAGATTTTTTCATTTTGGACATGTTGGAAGTGGGGGGGGGGGGTAAATTGGGGGGGGGGTCAGATTGTCGTGATGGGA
The DNA here is from genome assembly GCF_051991255.1 of Vanacampus margaritifer. Taxonomy (NCBI): domain Eukaryota; kingdom Metazoa; phylum Chordata; class Actinopteri; order Syngnathiformes; family Syngnathidae; genus Vanacampus; species Vanacampus margaritifer. Next base: position 26,718,335 of record NC_135440.1, on the reverse strand, counting down.
GACTTCATCTGATTTGTCTGCAGGACAGAAACTTGGAAGAGTAGGACACCAGTACCCCCCCCCCCCCCTCCATATAAGCACCCCCCCCCCCCTCCACGTCTCCCTCCTGTGTGCGGGTGAGGCAAAAGGGTGAGGAAACAAGAATAGCAAATAAATGAGAAAATTTGGTACAGCGCGCCGCTTCCGTGCGTTCCACGCTAGCAATAACAATTAAATATCGACCGCTTTCCTCTCGGCCGGAGAGAACCTGAGATACCCGGAGACTGCCAAGTACCGGCGCAACTGCACCCCCCCACCCCCCCGCCCCTCCCAGCAACACCTTCCCTTCTCCCCCGTTATTTTCTCCTCACCCCCTCCACATCTACACCTCCTTTCCTTTCCCTAATCCAAGTCCATCAGGCCAATCGGCTCTCATTTGGCTCCTCCTCATTTTATGTAGAACGCCCGAAAGCCGTTTCATGCATTTGGAGGTGGCCTTTTTTTTTTTTTTTTTTTTTGCCCCGCCCACCCCAGGCAACAAGACTTTGTCACACTGTGAATGTTACTAGATCAAAATCAATTATAGGATTCAGGGTCAGCAGTCGCACCTTCTGGATGATAAAAGATGGCCGTTTACGATTCGGACAATGTCAAATGAGTGATGACGTTTGTGCGACACAACGATGCGTGTACGATATAGAAAACATCTGCCGTATTTAAAAATAAAAATAAAATAAAATAAAAAAATCGAATAATCGATATCAAATCGATTTTCCTTGAATCGATTATTTAAATATCAAATTTTTTCTCATTTTTGGGATCTTTTTGTTTTCTTTCAATTTAATGTTCGCATGAATTTAAAAGTATTTTCTTGAATTCATGAAAGACCGGATTTATTGCAGTTTAAGACAATACGGAATATTTTAAGTTTATATTTACAAATATTTTCATCTCATCCTTGCTGATGTCAATGTTTGTGTAACACTTAATGACCCATTTTATTTATTTTATTCATACAAAACCAGCCCAAAAAATTTGGGCCAAGTAGTGGAACCGTTCATTTTTGTCCCAATTGTTTTTTAGAGTGTAACGGAAGATTACTAGTATTTTTTATTTGATTTGGTGTCAGGCAATTATATTTTTTAGTGGTAATTAATCACATGATTTCAATAGTTAACTCACGATTAATTAAACATTTTATATCCGTTCTAAATGTACAATAAAATATTTTTTCTAATTTTAATATTCTTGGTAACATAAAAGTGGGGGGGAAAAATTGAAACTGAATTTTTTTTTTAGACTGTAGTGTAAAAAACGAGTGTGTGAGTTTGATTTGAGTTTAGATCATTTTTCTGCCACTAGATGGCATAATTGCATTTGCAAGACGGTGACAGCTGAGTGCATTTTTCTTTTCATATTAAGATCTAATCTTTAAAATGAAGTCGCTTGTGAAAGTCTGCACATTTTTTAAAAGAAACTTTAAATGAACTCCTAATAAACGCACTCATTTTGACAACCCTAATTTGAATATTTTCCAAATGAAATTCCGAAAGCTGACCAGGCAAAAGTTTTCTAATTCCAATTTAAACCCAGTGAGGCGATAACGAGATAACATATTGGCATTAATGCATAAACTTTTAAAAGACATGTTAAGTAATAAAATAAGTAAATAGTCATTAAGAAGTTGGGCGTGGTTTCACACATTCAGTGGACACGCCCACCACATTTGTGAGCAAACCACTGGCATTTTTTGGGGTAATGATTGAAAGGTGTCCGATTTAGGAGACATTTCTTTTCCGCACCTTTGGCTTTTTGTGAGTACGTTTGCCCGCCGATTTCAATATGGACGCATGTTGTGTTGGATCAGTTTGCAGCTTGTACACAGATTGCGCCGGATTCCGTCGGAGCTCGGAATGTTAAGACGGGACGTGTCTTTCAAAAGCGGATCCTTGAGAGGATGATGACTCCAAATTGGACTTTGGAGCAACACAAGAAAGAAAAAAAAAAAAAAAACGCCAAACAGTTGGACGGGATTGTTGTGGCTTTTGTTGATTGACGCGCGCTGGGGATTTGCACGCGGCGTGACGAGACTCCCAAGAGGGAGGGGCTTTATGTTGGACTTAGCCGCGCTGGCCGCAACTTTTTGAATGGCACAACTATCAAAAAGTTTCTCCAATCATTGTCGTCGTGGATTCTCTCCCGCCGGCTTCTTTAGCTTTTTTTTTTTTTTCGCCTCACAACTTTTGTGCGCTGGCGCCCAAGCCTTTCAATTTCTATTTATTACAAGCCCCCCCCCCAAGTCGACCACCCCCCCCCCTCCTGCTGCATGCTGACTGCATGCTGATCTCCACTTTTCCACACCACCTTGCATCTTCGTTCACTCGCTTCAGCATTAATGTCACCGTTTTTCTTTCTAATACGGATTTATATATCATACAGAGCAGCACTTGTGCTTCTTTGATTGCTATTTTGTTTTAGTTTATTTTCATGTTTTTAATTATTTTATTTCCACGGAATATGCCTGTCGTGTGGGCATGGCTAGTGTGTATGTCATTTAAAAATAAATAAATAAATAAATAAAATAATATAAATAAAATGGCCAATAATATATATATATATATATATGTGTATATGTATATATATATATGTATACAGTATGTATTTAAAAAAAAAAAAAAAAAAAACATTTATTAAATTTTTTTTAATTGATTTGTTGGATTTTAAAAAAAAAAAAAAAAGGAGAGCAATGATGATGTCAAATTGAATGAACAATACTGAGCTCTCCTGGAAGAAAAAAAAAATAATAAAAAAATAAAAAAAATAAAAATAATAATAAAATATATATATATATATATATATATATATATATATTATTGGCCAATGAAGAACTTGTGCTCGAGCTCTCCAAAGTCTGCCTAGCAACAAGCGGTTGCAAATTTGGAGCAGTTTTGTCGACCGACGTAGCCGCATGTGCTAGCAAGCAGTGGTTGAGCGCGACAATTCAACGATTCCATTTTACTCTTCTGCAATACATTTTGAACCGCTAGTTGATGATGTCATTTATTGATTTAATTTTTCTTCCAGTTGTCAGCACTGCGCGAGTGCGTCTGCCAAGGTTATATAATAATAGTTTAAGATTTTTCATTATAGTTTTTATTTTGTTTTGACTTTTTTTTTTAACTTAGTTTTCACTTGTTTTTTTAGAACAGGTTAGTTAGTTTTTATTAGGGGTGTCAAGCGATTAAAAATTGTAATTGTAATTAATTGCATGACTTCAATAGTTAACTCACAATTAATCACAAATTTTATATCTGTTCTAAATGTACAATAAAATATATTTTTTTCATACTCTTTACATAAAAGTCGTTTTTTTAAAACTAATAGAAATATGGCTTCCTTCATCTTTTAGTCATTAATACAGTAATTTGATAACAATTCATAGAATTGAGTTCAAATTAAAATGATGTACTGTAAAAAACAAAAACAAGTGTGATTTTGATTTGAGTTGGTCATTTTTCTGCCACTAGATGGCATAATTGCATTTGTAAGACGTTGGTGACAGCTCAGTACATTTTTCTTTTCATATTAAGAGCTATCTAATCTTTAACATGAAGTAACTTGTGAAATTCTATAATTTTTTTAAATTGCACAAATATATGCATGCGATTTATTACTGCTAAATTTTGACATTGACGTGTCTGCTGCATTACGACTGGAATTCCCCCAGGACAGGCTTTCCAAGTCAGGGGCAGTCATTAGAGCCATTAAAGGAACAGACACATTTTGACACCCCAGTTTTTATTATTTGTTAATTTTGGGGAAAATTATTAATTTGAGCTTTTATTAGTTTTAGTTTTCTTCATATGAAATATTTGTGAAATGCAACAAATAATACAGAAACACATGTCGCCGGACCAGACAAGAAAACACCACCGGTGTATGTTCTTTATCCTCTGCGTAGAACCACACATATTGCTGCCCTACCGAGCATGCCCGTGTCTGTGTTGTGACAAAAGCGCACACACCGAAATGAGCAGCACGATTGAAAGACAAAGTGTGACCAAAAACGTTAAAAGCGTAATATTTGCATTCAACGCATGACAAAGCAGCTCCAAGTGGTTTTGTGGCAAAAAACGAGCCCCCTTAAGAAAGCCACACTGCCCCCTGTTGTCCATCTGTGTTGCCTCACCTCGTTATCTCCCCCGTTTGACTTGAATTGCTTAATGCATTCATTATCTGCGCCCCAATAGCCGCAGCATTAACATACCTGCGCACCCCCACCCGACTCGCACCTTCTCCTCGTCCTCATGCCTCTTTTTCCACTCCATTTCTCATCACTGCTTGCCCCCAAACCTGGAGTCGTCTCTCCTCCTCCTCCTCGTCCTCCTCGTCTCCTCTTTTCTCCCCTCCACCGTCGGCTGCTGCCTCCCACCTTCCCTCTCTCTTTCTCTCTCCCCGGCGACGGAATTATGAAAAATGCGCCCATCGACAGAGCGCCTCAGCTTCGATTAGCCGAGATGGGACATGACAGGCCGCGATCAATACTTATACCGTCCTATAACGTGTCAACTAATGAATCAATCTCGGCTAAATTTTCCATTTTTCAAAAGCCGACGCGAGAGACTGGAATATCCTCTTTTGTAAAGATATTATTATCGATTTCGTCGGCAATTTGACATCGGGGGTAGTTAATTCCACTCTAGAATAAAATTGAAAACACTTGAGATTGAAGTGAGAGAGGGGAGAGAGGTGGGAGGGAAGAGGGAGGGAGGGGGGGGGGGGCAGAAGGGCAGGCGGGAGGAAGGCGGGGGAGAGACGGCTGTTGACTTGATAAAAGAGAATGGCAAGATGGAAGCAAGGAGAGAGATTAATAGCGCACCGACAGCCGCACCATCCGACCATCCGTCCGGCCGGCCAGTTGTTCGGATTTAAACCGTGAACCTTGAAAATGCGAGGTGGATCTGCAAACCACTAGGACACCGTGCTGTCCCGTGAAACAAATACTAGCGTAGTAGCGTATACACAAAAAAAAATAAATAAATAAATGTCAACATCGTATTAACTGATTTTTCTTAGTTCCAAAACTCCTCAATGTTTATGTATACACACAAGATGAATTAAACTCAGGTGTTGCTTTCAGGAACAGTCCGAAATGACAGCTTTGCTCATGAAAGAGCTACGTAATTATTCCAAATGTTCTTTCAAATCTAACCACTTCTGTGGCTACTTATGAGATCGACTTCTTTTTTTTTATAATTGTATTACAATTAGGAAGGTTTTAAGGAAGTTTGTGCTCTCAAATAAATCCATTTTATCCAACAGAAATCAATATAAATATTAATAACATGTTAGTCGTATTGTTCTCCTGACAAACATTTCCAAATGGTGAGTGAATAGTTTGAATTATTCGCAGTTCTCCTTATACAACATTTGGTACTTCGACTTGAGTGTTTTTTAAGTTGGTGGGTTCATTGTTGGAGAAAAAAATTAATAAATATTGGGTCGTTTTAGAAAAAAACATATCAATTACATTTATAAAACATATACATTTGGAAGGGCGACGAAACAGAAATCTTTTTGGAATTAATTAAAGAAGCGAATATTAATGCTAATTTAGATAGAAAACAGAAAAGAAAACTAGTGTTTGTTTATCAAGAATTACAAAAGAAAACTCATATGACGCTTCCTGTTCTTCTTCTTTTTTTTTTTTTAATTACTGCTGGATCACATCTGTGTGGTGTATAGCGCCACCTACAGCGTCAGGTGGAAACGAGAATAAGTCGCATGTCCGTTTTGTGCATTTACCCAAAATTCGCTTAAAATTTTTGAAACATTTGAAAGGAAACCTAACTAATGACATTCAAAAAAAAAGGCTGATTTTTGACATTTTTTCTCTCTGTTGAAAGGATAAACAAAAACTAACAAAGTACATAATGTAAAACTGTCAAAAGTTCTGACTGTAAGTCATATATGTATTTTTAATTAACCATCCGATTATAGCAATTTTATTCAGCTCAGCCTCAAAAAATCTCGATCGGTTAAAATTGTGACTTCAAAGGTTTTCTGTAGAGAAATCTAGAATCTCACAATGACGACAGTTTGACCCCCCGGCACAGACAAACTCAATTTGAATGAATTCCGATGAAAGGAAATTAGGAATAGCGCCAGGGCCGGACGGCGCGTCAGCTGATCATACCGATAGTTTGTGTTATGTCACTTTAAATAGCGTCTCGCTGAATATGTGCATGAGTGTGTGGCTGGGAGAGTAGTCAGTGTGTGTGTGAGTGAAATATAGATGGAGGTGTGTGTGTGTGTGTGTGTGTGTGTGTGTGTGTGGGTCAGCGAGGTTCAGTGTAACTGTGGACAATCACAGCCTTATTTACCTGTCAAAAACACTATCATCCCACACGGGCCCGACCGAGCAATTTCTGCTGTCTCTTCCTCCCCCCTTCCTCACCCTCTGCCTCCAATTACAAGGTAGAGGGGCTATTTCTCACCAGAACAAAAAAAAATAAAATAGCCCCCCCTCACCCCCCCGTCCTCACGCCACTCTAGCCTGTTCCTTCCCCGTGCTGAGAGTTGGAGTGGAAACGAACAACCTGTAAACACACCCCACTTATCCCAGTGTATAATGTTGTGTGTTTGTTGCCCACGGCTGGCCGAGTGGGGGAGGCAGGGAGGGTCGAAGTGGGGGAGGGAGGGGTGTGTGCTTGGGGCGGAGGGGTGGGGGGGGGGGTGCCGCATGACCAGACGGAGAGTTGTGAAATAAAGATGCAGCCGGCGGCGGCTTTGAAAGGCGGCTCGATCAAAAGCGGCGGCCGGCCGGGCCTGTCGCTCGCCATATCCGTCTTGTCTCAAGCAGGTGAACACGTAGCAACTAGCGAGCGCCGTACGCAAGCCCCGCTTGTCCTCTCACGCCGCCGACGAGGCTTTCAAGTCCGCTCAAGGTTGGGCTTTTGTCAAAAATGACGGCCAGGAAGACTAAAACCAACTATGAGCTGTTGTCAAGAGCTCGGGGCCGAACGCGGCAAGTCAAACTTAAACAATGCTAAGCACTGCAGTTCCCAAAAAAAACAATGTGCCAATTCTCATTTTAATCGGATTTTGTACAAAAATAAAAAATGCAGGAATTAATTGAAAACAGTCAAAGAAGTGTTCTAAGGACGAGTGCCCAGATTTAAACCCAGTAGAGCATTTAGAGCGTTTTAATTCAAATATTCCACGCAAAACTAAAGAAAGAAGAGTTACTGTTCCAATATTTTTGGAGAGGAGGACGCTTAGATTTAGAAAGAATGCAAATCTTCCAGGGTCAGCTTGTGAATTTTCGACAGCTTCACAATTCTCTGGCTGAAATTGTCGCGCATCAGGGAAAGATGTAATGCAGAAGATTTTCACATCGTGTGTGTTAGCAGTCAGGCTGCAACTAAAGAATATTTTGAGAAATCGGTCTGTTGGTTATTTTTGTCCATCAATCGTATTTAAAAAAAAAAATGTTTCCATTTTCATGCCTTTATTCAAAAACATGACATTATTTCAAATTGACAAATTACTTTAGTTACTTATAGTTACTATTAGGGGTGTCAGGCGAAAATTAACATTTTTAATCATAAGTAATCGCATAACTTCAATAGTTAACTCGCGCAAATTTTATATCTGTTCTAAATGTACCATAAAATGTACAATAAAAATGTTTTTTTTCATACTCTTGTTAACATAAAAGTGGATAGAAATGTTAAACTAATACAAATATGGCTGCATCTTTTAGTCAAAAATTGAGTTAAAAATATAAGGATGTCCTGTACTGTAAAAAACAAATGTGATATTGATTGTGTGTTGAGGTCATTTTTTCTGCCACTAGATGGCATCATTGTATTTGTAAGACATTGGTGACAGCTGGGTGCATTTTTCTTTTCATATTAAGAGCTAACTAATCTTTAACATGAAGTAACTTGTGAAATTCTGCCCATTTTTAAAATTGTAAAATACAACTCCACAAATATCTGCATTATTATTCCATTTATTACGGCCAAATTTTGACATGGTCATTAATCGCGCGTAATTTTTTTTTACTGGCGTTAAAGGAACTTTAAATTAACTCAAATTAACACACACATTTTGACACCCCTTGTTACTATATATGTATGTATTTACAATAGTTCAGTGACTTCAGTTAATGGGTTGGTCCGTAACGTGTCAGAAAATCGGCAAACAATGATCAGCATTTTGGCCAAAATACAAATCCGAACACAGAGATGACCAGTCTACTTTCATGGCTACAGAACATTTAGAACATCAAACATTCGGACAATTTTAAGTTAAAAAGGTATCCGAACAATTTATCAATAATCTAAACTAATTTGCGATTCACTTGATAATCGATTAGTTGTCAATTAATCGTTGCAGCTCTAGTTATGAGTGTATCATAGGCCTATTAAGCCACACTTGAAGTTGAAGATTTTGTGGGAGAGCATTCGAAAAAACGACGGCTTGCAGGATGACACATCTGAGCGTCAAAAACGAAAACAAAAAAAAAAACCCGCCAACAGGAAGGACTTTTGCTGATGCACGACTGCAGGATACAAGCTGGCCTTTGATTTCCTGCTGCCGAAAGCCCCAAACGTGTCCACGCACACACGGAACAGCGGCGTGCCCCCCCCCCCCCCCGTGTCCGTCTTCATGAGCGTCTCCACGAAAAGGCCATCTGACAAAGCCATTAACGGGGCGTTGTAACACACGTGTCTGCCACGCGGGCGAGTGACACACACACACAACGACATTCACGGGCTGCCATGACGGGAGCGGCGCGAGCTGACACGCGGCCCACCGGCTTGATTGAGTCGCCAAATGAACGGCGGGGGGGACGAGAACGCTGCTCATTCGACAAGACTGATGAACGTCAGCGCGGTGAGCTAGTGGTTAGCACGTCTGCCTCACACTTTTAAAGGTCAGGGTGCGAGAGACTTCCTGTGTGGAGTTTGCGTGTTTTTCCCGTCATTGTTACAATATGGTCCGATACTTTATCAATGAATTCCTTGCTGGCTGGCCACTTTGGACGGCTGCTCGTGGACCCGCTCCTGCTGGTGTGACGCTATTAATGCTAGTGGCGATTGGGCTAGCCAAAGCTAGCGACATTAAGCTAACTCATTCATATCCCTTCATCCATGTGCTGGTCACGTTGTTTCTGCCAGGATGTTTTGGTGCACTCACAAAGTTTGGGACTGATCCAGTACGTACTTGAGTCAATTTGACCCATTTTTCTGGGGAAAAAAAAAAAAACAGACAACCAAAACACGCACACAAAAAGGGTTGTTTTGTATAATACAACCAAAAATAATGGGTCATTTTGTACAAAACAATAATAAAAAAAAGGGTTGTATTGTCCAAAAAAAGAAGGAAAAAAAGGATCGTTTTAGAAAAAAACAACATTGGGTTGATTGATAAAAAAAAAAAAACGTTTTAAAAAAATAAGAACAACTCGGTTGTTTTGTGAAAAAAAAAAGGGTAATTTTGTAAAAAAAAAAAAAAAAAAAAACATCGAGAAGATGTGTTGTTCTGTACAAAACTACCGAAAAATTTGGGTCATTTTGTTAAAAAAATTTAATATTTTTTTTTAAATTGGGTCGTTTGATAAAACACAACCAAATAAAAAAAATCATTAAAAAATTCATTCAAAAATTAATTTGGTCGTTCTGTACAAAACAACTGGAAAATGTGGGTCATTTTGTAAATAAATAAATAAATAAATAATTGGGCTGTTTTGTAAAAACACAAAACAAAACACAATAAATTGAGCGATTTTGTATTTTAATAAATAAATTGGGTGATTTTGAGATTTTTTTTTCTTTCCATTTTGTACAAAAAGAAAGCCGTTAAAAAGATGGGGTAGTTTTGTACAAATCAATTGCAAAAATTCCGGCATTTTATACACCTTAAAAACCAGTAAATTTGACAAAAGTAGCGGGTTGGTCACATTTTGGGACATAAATTGGATTATTTTTGTGAATAGCGTTTGAGTCTACAACTGAGAATGCACTTTTGGGCCATTCTCGTCGACTGAAAATTTTGTGAGAAATTTGTGTCTGTCGGTAGGCAGCGGCGTGAAATGGCGTCGCCCTGGCCCCGGGACACCGTTAATGTCCAGTCCTGGTCTTATTTTGTCTTTGTGCAAGCACCAAATGAGCAAGGACAGTATTTGTCATTGGCCGAGTCAGCATCCGTCAACGTTTTTAGCGAGTGTCACGACTTCATTTTGACACTTTCTGGCTGAGAAAAATGAATTTTCATTACGTCTTAAGTGCATCAATCTGCCGGCAAATTAACGGGGAAGTGAGATGTCACTCGGTGGACTGCCGTCGGACGCTCGCTGGAAAGGAGAGGCGCTATGGGGGGAAAAAAAAAAAAAAGGCAAGAGAGGCTAAATGAGGAGGAGAAAAAAAAAGAATGTGGAAAGCGAGAGTGAAGAATAATGTTGAAGGGAGGAGAAGGCGGGAGAAGGCGGGAGAAGGCAGAGGCAGCTAAGCAGAAGCAGCCAACCCTCACAAGCCAATCAGGCCTTCATTAGCCCGGGCGGGAGGGATCGATGGCCGGCCCGCATCAATTAAACACCACAACGCGCACGCACACACACAATATACACTCACATCACAAACAACTATTGTGCCGGAGAGGAAAAACTACAAAAAACTAAAACAATCAATCCAAAAATGTTCTTTACAATACTTTCTGTACTATATGTAATTTTGTGTTTGTGGAATACGAACTGAGCAGCAAAATCGACTTGTTTTTATTCATCTCTGGGGGCGGCCATTTTGTCTTGCACTGCCACTTGCTGTCGACTCAGGTAACGACCAATCACGGCTCACCTGATTTCTGGGTTTGGTCATGTGACGTTTGCCTTCCGCACTGTGATGTCATTTGTAGTCGACAACAAGTGGCAGAACAAGACAAAATGGCCGACCCCTGAGGTGGATATATTTTGCTGCTTAACTCATTTACTCCCCAAAAATTTATAAAAACATTCTATTTTAAATATTGGCATGGTCCCAAAAACGTATTTATATGTTTTTTTTTTTATGCTAGACCTGAAGAGAAGGCTTAAAGCAGTGGTAGTTATTACACAAATGGCCAACAGGTGGCAGCAGAGTATAAGAGATCAATCAGGGCCTGTTTTAGATTTGTGAACAATGCTGAAACTTTATTCTAATGCTAATTGCTGCAAAATGGAAACATACAAATATGTTTTTTTTCCTGATGAAAGAAGAAACTCGAATCTTTCTTTCCGTGGTTTTATAGCAATAGAACACAATATTCTGTGGGCCTTGCAAAATCAGTCAAAATCCAGTAAAACAGCCAGGAGCGAAGGGGGTTGCTCCAGCGAAAATGGATGCCAGCCAATGAGTTAATTCATATTCCACAAATGCAAATCTTCGTCAGAATGCCAAACTGTCCAGTCCTGTCGTGCCTGTCCCAGCGGACTTTGAGCAACAGGTGAGGGCACCCTGGATTGGTCGCCAGGCAATCACAAAGCACACAAAGACAAAACACACACTCACATTCGTTGACAATTCTTCAATGAAACAAACACGTTTTGTTCTCGGAATGTGACAGGAAGCCAAAATTCAAACCCAGAACCTCTAGACTGTGAGGCGAACATGCTAACCACGAGGGCACCGTGCGGCCTGCATCACAAATCTTTATGCCCAACATGCAGGATCGTGCACGAGGATGCTCATGAGCTCATAAATGCGTTTGCGTTCAAACAAACACCAACAAATATGTCTTTAAATCCACAAAAGTCCTGAAGGTATTTTTCCAAAGACAAGCCTTCGCCGATTCACTGTCTGACACACACACACACACGCACTCACACACGCACACGCACACATCGATAACACCCAATTACACACACGCTTGCACGCGGAGGCTGGCAAAACACACAATTACACACGCTCGGGACACACACTTTATTAACACTCAATTACACACACGCATAAATCACTGGCCGGCCACGAGGGGAGACGGGTTGCCATCTTTTGTCGTTTTCGCTTTTAGAACGAACACAAAGTCGGATTTTATGACAACAATCACAACATGCAAGTTTTGTTGGCTGTGTAGACACCAAATCAAAAATGTAATCAAACTACTCACCCGACATTAAATGGAGATGGAACAGTTTTTTTTTTGTGTGTGTGTGTGGGGGGGGGGGGGGGGGTCCATTCTAATAGTGTTTTTCCAGGACGAACTTTCAACAACCAACCAGTGTTTATTTTTAGATAATTAAACTTTGTGCAAGTAATCGAAATTCAATTACAATTATTACACTCCACAATTACAAAAATAGCTAAACCGTAAAAAACAAAAACAAAAAAAAAAAGTTTTGAGTGGAGTTGTTTAGATGTATACATTTGCAACCTTTTTATTTGATTTTAAAAGAACAAATTTAATACATTTGGTTTCATCCTAAAGGAACTTGCATAATTGTAGTGTTTAAATTTTTTGTATTTTTCTTTAAAAAAAAAAAAAATCCTATATTTTCTTGTTTTGTACCCAAAAATAAATGAGCGCCCTAATCGTGATTTCAATCATTGCCAATAATCGTGATTAATATACATATAATAATACGTCAGAGCCATAAAAGCGATTTAGCTGTACTTAAAAAATAAAGATTTGAGTATGGCAAGTTTGCGAAACTGATCCGTAAGAATGGCACCCGTACGGGTCAGGCTTTCCGCATCAAAGTGTACAGCGTCATTACGTCCACTAAAAAAGTCGGTTGGCTCTCGCCAGTCCATACGGGGCACTTGAGCGCGGCTAACTAGCACCGTTAGCCGCTAAAAACTGGAGCCGCCGCTAAACCCTTGGCAGCAGACGCCATGTCAGCATCATTAAAAGAATACTTTAAATTTGGCAATTTTCACGTTAGAAATAAATGCTATTTTGTACGACGGCGTATTAGGGCCACGTATAAATATATTTCTTTTACAGGGCGGGGGCAATATTCCGATAAAAAAAAAAACAACTAGTAAATTTGCCCACAAAAAAAATTAAAAAATTTGCGACTTTATAAAGATTTATAAAGGCAGATTTGTGAAAAAACTCTGAAATACACGTAGTGTACTACTCAGACGTTTGTGCCGATGCTTTTCGGTCGGCTTTTCAAATAAGGAGGTAGTAATTGCTTTAGCAGAGATGAACCATATTCGCACTTGCTAGCGTTGGGTACGACTAGCGACAAAGACGCCTCGCTTTGGTCCACATCCTGAGGATCTAGCAATTTAAGTTCATTTGTTCAAATTAAAATGTACTTGTACATTCATGTTTCCAGAATTATTATTTACACATTCATACATTTAGTAGCTAAGTTGGTGTGTGGAATCTGCTGCTCTCTGTCATTCACTTGCATTGACCTAAAGTATGCTAGCTTCTGATTGGTCCGTGTTTAGTCAGCTGATCGGAGATCAGGAAGTGTTGTCGCTCTAGCTGCCGTGTATGATGAATAAAGTTGAAATTAAGAATGTATCCGTCTCCATCCTGCCTTTTCAATTTTTTAACAGTGTCGCATGAACTACCAACGAATCCTCAAGTTAGACTATTTCTCGTAGGTTTTTGATTTTTTTTCTCTACTTTGCCACTTTATAAAGTGGCAAATTCACAAGTTTTTTTAAGTGGCAAATTTGCGGAAAAAAAATTTCGCGGAATATTGCCTCCGCCCTCTGAAAAAATATATTCATATGTGGCCCTAATACTCCGTCATCATTTTGTCTATCAGAAATTTTTCATGTACAATGAACACCTTTAAAAAGGCATTTTGCCACTCGCTGTCGACTGAAAATGACATCACGTGTTGAGGGCTCAGCTAACAACCAATCACCGCGTACCCAACGTTGACAAGATGAGCCCATTTAATGTGTTGAAAATAAATCAAATCAACCAATAAATAAACAACCAAAACTCGTCTGTATGTATGATGATGCCAAAATGTGGAAAAAGTGAAGCTCTGTGAATCCTTCCCAGACTGTTGAGTAAGTTCCACCTGAGAACACAGACGACGTCAAAGCCCCCCCCCCCCCCCCCCGTTCCAAATCTCCGCTGGAAAATATTCAACGGCAGCGAGCTCCATTAGCTTGCCGAGCCCCCGCCAGTCACCCGCTCGCCGCCGGCATTGACACATCAGTCTCCCCGCCTCTAACGCGATGTGACAGTGTGGAGATTATAATATCTGCCTGGTATTACCGGGGCATTAAACGCCATTATGGCGCCCCGCCCCGCCCCGCCCCGCCCCGCGCTCAGGTGCGGCCCTCGCGCCTGCCCCGATCTGGGAAATTGGGTGTGGACCTTGCGGATAAGCGGAGGGAAGGAAGGAAGGAAGGTGGAATGAAGTGGAGGAAGCGGTTAAGGGGAGTTTTCTTATTTCTGTATTTTCATACCTGCGCGTATGTTTAGAGACAACTTCAAGGACATTTCCACCTTTTTTTTATCATTAGTATGAATGAAATAGGATGACATCCATCACACGTCTGCGAAGCTCAGAATCGGCCTACCTGTGCCTTGATCAAATCCAACCAAATTGCACCACAACTTAGACCTGATTTTTTTCCTAGTCTAATGTAAATGAATGACAATGGCGGGCGATTCAAGTACAACGCCGCTTGTTGAACTTGGGAATAAAGAATTTGTATTTTTGTTGAGAATCGAACCACTTGAAAGGATTTCTAAATGTTGTGTATCCAACAACTCCCCGCAGCCCGGTAGTTAAACGGCACCCGATGCTGGGATGAAGCCGTTCCGTTAACGAGCAGTCGCACGGCATCAAGCCGCATGATTTAAAGGTGCACGCCTGGCTTCCTGCAGCCCCCCGACGCGAAGAAAAGCGCTTCCACTGAACAGCCTTGTTGTTTTAATGAGACAAATTAATAAATAAGGATGAATTAAAGCGGGCGGGACGGGCCGCGCGGCAGACAGCCCTCGTCTCGCCGCTGCTCCATCAAGCGCGCGGGATGTATTTGTGTGGCGGCGTTAACGCTTAATAAGTAAGTGATTCATTATGATTAGCGTGCGGATTCGCCGTAATGGACCCTCTCTGTGCTAGCAATCAACTTCAGACTGTTTATCCGCACATAACCCCTCCCATCCATCTCTGTCTGACCCCCCCCCCCCCCACCCCCCCCGAAAACTACAGGATCCTGATACGCCGCCGTTTGTGGGGCTGCGGCCTCCATCAATCTGGGCGTGATTTGCGGGAGGGGGGGGGGGGGGTCGGGTCACACTGTCACCACCAGGAAGTAAGAAGTGAAAGATTTGTTTATGGGATAGATTTGGCGAGAAGATGGCTTCATATGTCAAAAGGAGGCGAGGTAATTATCATTTTTGGAGTTGGGGGTGGCTATAAGTGCTTTTGTAACACGATCGTTTAGCTGAAAGTCTCCAGGGGACGCTTGGCGTATTGTCTCGCACTTGAGGATGCATTTAACACAACTGTGATTAAGCATCAGGAGCAGTCGCACTCAATATTGTATTTGCGCAAATAATGGCCATGGAGAGGGGGAGGGGCCTATTTGAGGAGAAGGCCTTTATATTTACAAGATTGGAAAGTCTACTGAGCACACCAGTTTATAATCCAGAAATAAGTTTTTGTTTCTTTCCTGATGCTGCTGCTCATAACCCGTGTCATCTGGTCACTATCCACGCGATATATCCCATGATGCATTGTACCAATTCCAGAATTGACTTGTGCAAATCTTCTACAAAGCCTACTGTAGTTAAAAAAATGTTTTTATTTTTTTTATTTCATTTTTCAGAGACTATTGTTGCATTATCTGTCAACAATGTATTGCTCCATTGTTTTTTTTTCAAATATCTGTTCCTTAAAATGTTCTAAACCCACCACTATCAATGCTAACCCTTTGTTAGCATTAAGCTAGCGGGTAGGCGTAAACATCTTCTCCACGAAAGACAAGATGCGATTCTGAATGCGAGTCATGGATGTAACGATGTTAAAAGGTAACACATTTGTTCGATACCACTTTTTTTTACAGACAGATACAAGTATGAGTACTCACTCTGCGTACTCAACGATACCGAGTAGCGATACCTCTAGTACTTTTCACAGTTCATTTCACGCAATGACAAAAAAAAATTCTCAAGTCGCAGTATAGTGCCAACTACTGCCTTGGAAGACTTATTCAAATTTCTTTTTGCCTTACGTATTGGTGGCTAGTATCGGCAATCTACACAAGCACCCGATACAAGCTGGTATCAGCCCAATACGATGCCTGATATCGGTACAATTTGATTTGGTTGGATTCAGAGGGATTACGATTCGATATGGTAGAGCTGTAGCTTTTCTCACGTTTATTAATATGCAACAACATGTAAACACTTCTACGAGGCCAAATTATCCAAGCGAATTAAATGAAAAGAAGCCACAAATTGCCCGCAGCATCGCTTGTAAAATATTATTTGATACGTATCTCGAGACATGGTTCATCAAATCAAAACAGATTTTTCCGATTTGAAGGCAACGTTGTTTGCTTGTTTCAACTACACGTGTAATTCAGTTTTTTTTTTTTTTTTTTTTTGTGAGACGGAGATTTTTCTATTTGCAACGTGTTACTGCCATGTTTATGCTAAAATAAGAGATTGACGGTTTAAAGTGGCTACTGATGCTAATTCCCGGAGTTTTGTATGTCAACTGTATGTTTGTCTGCCGGAATGCCGGCACGTGCTCACACACACGACGGAGTGGAACAAACAAGGCGGCAAAGAAACGGCAACAACTCCACTTGACAGCCGCTTTTGTTGGAGCCATTTTCTCGCCTTTGGGGGGGGGAAAGCGTTGCACTTTCCACTCGCACCTCCTCGAATGTTCATTGGCCAGAAAATTATTTCTGCAGTCATTTCGCCGCCATTGTGAGCGGCAATCAATTTCTCTTCTCTTGGTGATGGCCGCGCGTTGTGGCCACAGAAGTTTGACCTTCTCTAAAAGATCCATCAATTTATCCGTCCATCTTGCAAGCTATCCATTAATGTGTTCATCTCGCCGCCGTTGTTTGTCTTTGGCTCTCTCTCTCGTCTGGCCGCTAAAGTGGCTTTAAAGTCATGTGCTCATCAAGACCCGACGGCCGGGTGTCGGCTTTTGGGGCAATTATAGCAGCGCGGCGGAATGAGTCGCTTGCAGAAAATGACGGCTATTTGGGCGGGGGGGCGAATATGCACTTGAGACAAAGGGAAACCCATTTGGAGCGCGGCTGTCGGCGTTGAACCTTGCCAGTGGACAAGGTCAGGCTGAGGCTAAATGACATCACATTAGCGGCTGCGGGGTCACACTATTGCTTGCCGGCGTGGTTTCCAACCCCCCCCCCCCCCTTTTTTTCCCACAATGACTGGATTGTTCAATGCTAACGTAGCATTTACGCGTCTCGGGTGATGATGTCACACTCTCTCGCCTTTGGATCGCATCTGCTGGGTTACGACTAAAAAAGCTCCAGACTCTCTTCCAAACTATTAGCCCTCATTCACTCGCAGCCATTTTCACTGAAGCAACCCCCTTCGCTCCCGGCTGTTTCACTGGATTTGGACTGATTTTGCAAGGCCCACAGAATGATGTGTTCTATTGCTGTAAAAACATGGATTGGAATCTCTTCTTTCATCAGGGGAAAAAAAAAAAAGAGTATGTTTGTATCTGTTTTGCAGCAATTAGCATTAGAATATAGCATCATTATTATATATCATTATTCCCATTCCTGATGAAAACACTGTCAAAAAGAGCTTGTTGCAACATGGCCCTGGTTGATCTCTTGTACTCTGCTGCCACCTGCTGGCCGTTTTTTCCTTTTTCACCTCTTCATGTCACAAGCTGTATGCTCTTGCATAAAAAAAAAAAACATTTAGAGAAAACGTATAAATACATTTTTGGACAAATTATTAAAAAACTTATTTACACATTTTTGGGTTTGAATGAAAGGACATATTATAAAAAATTTAATAAAGCATCTCCAAGGGATACTACTTTTTTATTCCGAATGAGTATGACTACAATTACTTTCACACTTACAAAAAGAAGCTAAAGTGCAATATGCCTATTGCTAAGTACTAGCTTAAATGACACGACCGGATGTCTACGCTAACAAAAATATAAATAGCTAATGTAGTCCACCACAGGACAGACACAGCCACTGGTACGCTTTTAATCGCTTTATTAACCAAACGGTAAAAAAAATGTTTTGGAAAATACGGTAAATGCAAGCGCACTCTTGACGCCGTCAATCAACACGCAGAGCTACCAGACAGTTGGTAAAAATACACAAAGGTTCAGTAATTATGGCAAGTGGAAGTGATTTGCTGCCGTGGACATTTCTATGAATCAAGTGGAATCCAAACATATCTTGCCACAAACGAACATATCCGTCAAATAGGCTTTTTTAGGAGTAGGCCTGGTAGAGAGCCTCAACCAGCTTATCTTTCAAATTTGCTTTTGTAAACCAATGGAATCTCGAACAGACGCCATCGCATCACTTTGGATTGGAGATGAGCCGTTTTGAGAGCAAGATAAGATTCTCCACTTGTCACGTCGCTTATGAAGGAGAGAAACACCAACATGGAAGTCGGGCATGAATTGAATGAACTCCATCCACGTGCGTGAGACGGGACGAAACGATTCCACGTTGGTGCAGTTGTTGCCTGTCGTCTTTATGGACTCCGTGGGTTTCTTTTGCCACGTCCTCTTCCGCTTCCCTCATTTTTTCCTTCCTCCCCTCTGCCCAGCCTCGGACCTCTCCATCCTCATCTCTCGCCTCTTTTTCCGTATTCACTCTCTCTCTCTCTCTCTCTCTCTGTCTGTCCCTTCCAATCTGGCTCGCCCGTCTCGGCTTCTGCCAGGACAGTATTATATATTCCAGTCTCATGCTTTACATGATTTGGGCAATAGATGAAGCCATATCCCGCTCTCGCCGCTCTCGCCGCCTCGCCCTCCCCCCTCTCTCCCTCGCCTTGTTGTTTAATGTTTCAATTTGGAGGAAGCAAACATTCAATCAGACAGATTAACTGTTTAATGCATGTCATCAGTCAAACTGTCGACGAGGAAATCGCCCCCCGCTGCCGCCCCACCTCGGCCTGCCGCCCCACCGCACACACAAACGCGCGCGTATTTGCACCCCGCCCCACACACGAGCAAGTGCTACCCGCGTCCTTCTCACTCTCTCGCTCGCTCGCCACCCCGTAAAGTCGACTCTCATATAGACGAGCGTGCGCACACGTCAGTGCAGAAACGGGTTTGAGTGAGACGACGACTTGCATGGCAAACATGAGGGTGTCGTAGGCACACAACAGACGACTGGTCTCACTATGTTGTGCCGAAATGTTACAATTTTCCAACAATTCGATGGCTGCACTCTTTGGCGGAGGTTCTCGTGCGTGCCAGGTCCACCACACCAGCATCTACTTGAACTCAAATAGAATTAGCTTCTCCCACTGTTCGCTGAATCAGTGGAGGCTGGGGTTTGTGGATCTCACTCGGCTTCATCTACCCTTCCTTCCTTTAGTCTTTCCTCTGGTCTCTTGAGGTCTCCCTAATCTTTTGGAATTCAGATGTTTCAGGGTTGGCGAAATAGTCTGGTTTTATAACTCTGTGAGTGGCAGGTGGTGTCTGGTTGGTGCTGGATTTTACTTTGTTTCATCTTTCTTTCCTTTGATCCTTCCTCTGGTCTCCTGACAACTTCACGACTCTGGTGGGACTCTGAAGTATCCGGTTAAGGGACGGGTCTGGGATTTTTATTAGGTTTCAGGTGAAGTACACACACACACGCACACACACAAAAAAAGGCTGCCAAATGAATTATAATGAGCTCTCTAAAAAACGGCAGTATGAAACATTTCCTGTACAATTAAAAAGGTTTTACGATGATGACGGAGAAAAACAGTTTTGAAACTACTGTGTTGCGGTATTACTGATCTGCCACCGTTGGCCCAAGGTGTAGAGACGGTCGCTCAGTAACCAGGAGGTCGGCTGTTCGATCCCCGCTCTCCCCAAGTCGCGTGTCGTCGTGTCCTTGGGCAAGGCACTTGACACACATTGCTTCCAATGGTGGCGGGAGGGGCCGTAGGCGCATACGGGCAGCCACGCTTCCGTCAGCCTGCCCCCGGGGCAACCGTGGCTACTTAAGTAGCTTACCGCCAGTGTGAGTGTGTGAGCGCACAAATAATGCAACCACTGTGAAGCGTCTTTGAGTATCTGATTAGATAGAAAAGCGCTATATAAATCCGATGCATTATTATTATTATTATTATTATAACTGCTCGTGGCAGTTTTTTCTTTATTGAAGAAAGAACTTGTATTGGATAATAAAAGGCCAGTTTTCATCAGAGGTACAGGTCAGGCTCCAGCAGAGTGCGACAAGCTAGCTACACTTGGCACCCCCCGACGCCTCTCTTCATTTTTACTTTATCTCTCTGTGCTGTGGAGCATCTCGTGCATCTCCCCCCCCCGCCCCCCCCAAAACCTCCCACACGCCCGCCCCTCCACTCTCCAACCACAGCGCAGAGGGTGGCCAAACCTGGTAAGTATTGACAGGGAGCTCCAGTGACACGGAGAGAGCCAGTCGATGCCCAGACACCCGGGGCCAAGGGTCAATGACAAAAAGGGAGGCCGCCTGGAGAGAGCCAAACGGGGAAGGCAGCTGATAGATGGGAGAGGGGGGGGGGGGGTCACGACAGATGCGCGGGCAGATAGCAAAACTTTAGGACGGGAATGCAAGGTGAAAGTAGAAAAGAGAAGGATGGACTAACCGGGGCGAGGGCGGTGAAACGTGTACGACGAAATTCCGATTTGTTTTGTTTGGCTTTGGAGGGCAGCGCGTCTGCATAAGAGGTCTGAAGTTGTGGGTTTGAATCTCAACAAGAATCTCACTGCGTCCAACTGGCTGTGACGTAGATGCTAGAAGATACGTTCTCTCACGTTCTGTTTAGCGTGAGAGCAAACTTCAACTGGAAGTGGCATTGGACAGCTTGAAGTCCCTTTTATTTTATATTGTGCATTGTTTGCTTATTGAGAAGTGAGTTGAGCTGATTATAGTTACATTTTTATTTCATTTTTGAGTTTATTTTATTTTTTTATTTTTTTTGTTTAATGTAGCTAGCTTTAATTACTTTCCAGAGTGGGTTTGCTAGTTTTATTTTAGCTTTAGGCTAAGTTTGAGTTTTTAAAATGTATTTCTTGTGTACAATAATTTTTAGTTTATTTTTTAAATCACAATATTATTTCTTGTGTACAATAATTTTTAGTTTATTTTTTAAATCACAATATTAATTATTTTGTAGCAAAAACTCCACACAAAAAAAACATTTTAAAAACAAGTTAGCATCCACAAACCAAATACAAGTACAGATTTTAATGACAATACGTAAAGCGCATATTTGCTTGTAAAGTTTGAGGCATCACAAACCCTAACATCAAAACTGGGATGTTTTTGTTGGCCAAGTTGCAAACTGTGACTGCTCGACCTTCCTTCTTCAGGCAAATGGCATCGCTAGAATACCAAAATCAAATCAACTCCAAAGCTGATGTATTTTTAATCAATTGACAAAAGATGAAAACAAAGGACAAATTTGTTATAAAAATAGTTTGATCGTTTTTTTTTTTGTTTTTGTGAATTTTTTAAATTCATTTTTTTACTTTTTTGTCAAACCAAATCGAATGACATTTCGTAACTCAGAAAACTTGATAGTCGGTCACTCATATCTCAAGGCACCACTTTTTTGGGTTTTGTTATTTGTGTCGGCGCCCCCGTGAACGGCGGTTTACTGTATCGCGATAAAAAAAAAGTCATTAGAGTTCCTGATATTGAAATCAGCATGAGTGGAAATTGGCAAAGACACCGAGGAAAGTTCAAGATGACGTCGGGGAAAAGAGCAGGATTGACATAAGCGCTCCTCAGGGAAACGGGACAAGTGGGGGCGCACGCGCGCGCACGCACGCACGCACGCACACGCGCGCAGCGTGTTGCGTATTGACAGAGAGAGTGTCAGTATATATCGAACAGTGGGAGGTAAGAGAGTCGGCCTCCGTCTCTCTATCGGATATCAGTCCCTACTCCTCTAATCATTTCCTTCCTTTCGGCCCTCTCTTCTTTCTAATGCAATTATCCTTCGTCGTTCCCGCGCTCTTTTTTTCCGCACACGTCTGTCTTTGTTTCTCGGCCTTCCATCCTCCTTTTCTCCTCGCTACTTTTTTATTCTTTGTGAACCTTGTTTTTTTCCCCCCCCCCTCCATTTCTCTTTACCTTTCCGCCTGCCCGCTTGTGGCTAACAACGCGGCGTCTGCCGGTGTCAGTTGTACTTAACGTCGCGAGCCGCTAGCCGCCGCCTCTATGTTCTTTTGATCTTTAATGATCAGCCTCGGTGTGTCACAAAAAATATATATAAAAAATGCCGTCTATGAAGCTGTGCAGCAGAGCAACGTTGCTTTACGCGGACATTCAAGTGTAAAAAAAAAGAAAAAAAGAAGCTAACTGTTTTATAATGAACGAAGACGCTTGGCTGCGATTCTGTTTTTGCAAAGATGCATCAAAAAAAAAAGTATTGCGGTTGTTGTTCCTAAAACGGGGGAAACTCACACTCAACAGTTTGTTAACAGCTTTCCTTCTGTGGCGGGAGGTTCGCCTGCAGGGCCCGTCGTGGCACTTTGGCAGCAGCCAACAGAGAATCTGGCGCGAGCTACTTGAGGTGCTGCTGTTGAGGTAAACGGTGGAAACGCGAAGAAAAGACCGAGGAGCAGGAGTCATTTAAAAAAAAAGTTTTTTTACAAAAAGCACTCAAAGACTGAATACTTGTACTAGTATAACGTAAGTAACTCTACTAAGTGGGACCAAATAGACTCCGTTTTAAAGTAGGCTAATATTTACACTTGAAAGAGAGTAAAAATAAAAAAAAGAACGGGGGGAAAAAGTCACTCAAGGGTTGAGGAACAAACTCCCGACCTTCAGTTTGGGAGAATGCCACACTACCACCTGAGCTTTGCCCCTCCTTCTGTTTGCTTATCTCCAAGAGACAAAAAAAAAAAAAAGTTGTTTTGGTCTATATACTCAAACTATTTGGTCCCACTCTGGAGTTCGGAAGATTCCAGCTGACACGAGTGCTATACTAAACGCAGAGCAGGAGCTGCATGGCTCAGGGAGTAGATCGGCTGTCTCCCGAGCTGAAGGTCGTGAGTTCGTTCCCCAACCCTTGAGTGAATTTTATTTTTCTCACTTCTTTATTTTACTCTCTTCCAAGTGTAAATATTACTCTAAAATTTTGTCTATTTGGTCCCACTTTAAATAAGAGTCAAATTTACTCTACAGAATTTACTGTGGATGATAAAAAATGGTATTGAAAATCCCTTCTCGCCACAAAAGGATACATAATGCTTTGCTTGACCATGGCGGAAGTCAGCTGTGGCCACTCCCACAGCGAAATTACCAATATTGGATCTAACCTGCCTCAGCGCAGTTACGCCACACATCGCGCAGGATTTACACCAAAAAACAAAAAGGCCAAAGAAATTTTTTTAAAAAACTTCCTTCAGTCTCTGGAGAGTTGTTGACATAATATTTGTTGTTGTCTACGTTTCCTCCCTGTAGACTCTCAAATGATCTCAACCTCATTAAATCGTCTCAACAAGAAATCCAAGCAGGTGCAAGGGAAGCGATTTTGCTATCTGGGGGGTGAGAGAGGCGCTTTTGATTGCCTGCCAGTTTGCCTCAACTCCACAACACGTAGTGTATTGCCCAACACCTGTTAAATACGTGCACAGTGGAAACAGCGGATTGAAATAGAAAGCACACACTGATTCCGATCTCACCTTGGCAGGGAACGAACATTCGCTTTCTTTCTCTTTCGTGAGTGCGACTTCCTGTTCGGCCCGCACCAGAAACAGATGCTTCCCCGGAAAATCCTGGAGCGCCGTTGCGAGGAACTACCACGGCGCCCGAGAGGCACGAGAGTTAGTATTTGAATAATACATTTTTCTCACCCCCAAGTAAACTGCCAAGCCTATTTTACAGACTGTTGCTAACCAAAACATCAGCAACCACTCTTTCCTGTAGTTTTGCTTTGCAGTATATTTAAGATTCCGCCTACTATCACGTGGTCACTCCAACTCCACATGGGGGATTTGAACACAGAACTGAACTGTGAGGCAGACCTGCTAACCAGCTTATTAAGGGCTAAAACTGCCAAAATTCTAAATAAATAAATGACTAAAAGTAAAAATAAAAACGGATATAAAAAATATAACAAAAAAATTGAATGCAAAAAATTTTATAGGAATGGAAATAAAATAAATAAATAAATTAATTTAAAAAATATATATATATATATCCATAAATAAATAAATAAAAGTAAAAAAATAAAAATAAAATACAAAAATAATAATTATAACAATAAATGTGAAAATAAATACAAAAATAAATATGTAGATAGAATTAAATATCAATCAATAAATAATACAATTTGTGTGCATATTTGGCAACTTAAGCCATATATACTATGCACGTAATCCTCACATCCAGTCAGAAGAGGAATGCAGGAATGTGGTAAAAAAAAAAAAGAAAAAGTTCTCGTAACAAGTTCTTGTGATGATTGTAGTGTGGCTCAATAAGTGTCACAAAAAGGAGTTAAGCAGCCATTAATGGCGTGAGTGCTTCCTGTCCAATTAGCCGCCGCTAATCCGCCGCTCATCCCGGACTTTTCCACGCGCCGCTTGCCCTGCCGCCGATACTTTGATCGCGGCTTGGGCTGCTCCCTCATTGTGCCGGCACGCCGGCCCGCTAATCGCACTGACCCCACGCAACCCCTGACCACCCACTCGCGCGCTCACTCCACCGTCCGCCGGGCACATAACGCTTCCCGCCAAGAGGAAGAGACACGCCATCGCATCAGTGGGAGGAAAGCGCAGGAGGTGTACAAAATGAGGGACCTTGTTTGATTTGATTTGATTTTTTTTTATAAAACAAAGATAATTATATGTATTAAAAACTTCCAAATAACTTTCTCTTAGAATTGCCTGCTAGCTATATGCTAACATTGCAAAACACCAAAGATGGAATACCATTGGTTATTTGAATGCAAAAAGTGGAGCAACACATGTAAACAGATAACATAACAGTCACAGGCATGTATTCTTTATCCTCTGTAAAGAAATTCTATCATTACATGAAGCTTAGTGAAAACATGCATGTGACCTTCACATGTCTGTCTGTAATACACTGCCCCCTGGTGGCCAAGGCACGCACACCACAAGGAGCAGAACATGTACAGTCGACCTCCACATACTTTGGTTAGGCACGGTCAAGGTTACAAAGGAGGGTTTGGCTTCCATGCAGGGTCAAGGATTTTTAACAGTTATTACAAAATAGAGTTGAAAATTCAGCTGTCAGAATGTGAGATCTCTAAAATAAAAATGTAAAATGCTTACAAAGTTGGAGTTTTAGTTTGAAAATAGACTTTATTTTGACAGGTGTGCATCAGAAGTAGTAGCTATGGACTTGGAAGCATTAATATTAAATTGTAATGTGCTCTGTTGTGCATCTGCACGAGCCAATAAGTATGCGTTTTTTAGCTAAAATAAAATTTGTACTTTATGTAAAATAAATACATAAAATAAGTGTTAACACATTCACGTTTGAACTTCTGGCGTGTGTCTTTAAAAATGTGTTCCCTGAAGTGTAATTGGAATGATATTAAGCAATGTTTATTTTTAACTCTTTGACTGCCAAAAACGTTAAATAACGTTTCGTAAAATCCTATGGAGAAGTGCCAAAGACGTTAAAAGACGTTTTTTTCAAAACAGGTGAAACTAACCATTTTTTATTGTTGATTACTCAAAAACGGAATAAGGTAGAAACAAACTTTTTTTTTTCTGATGGAAGATGAGAGTCCAATCTTGTTTTGGCAGTATGTGTGTTTCCATAGTCCAAACACATAATTTTCTATGGACCTTGAAAGATCAGTCAAAATGCTTAAAATCGGCTGGCACCCACGGCATCCCTTTTCTGAAAACGTCTGGCAGTCAAAGAGTTAATTCACTTTTATTAGGACTTTTAAAAATATGTATTTTCGATATTATGGCAATTTAAATTTTTTATTTGACTAATTAACTGATATGCCTTTTGCACATATGTATGCAAAAAAATTTGGGGGGGTTCAGTAACAAAATAAAAGACATATTTCAAAATAGATTAGAAACGAGTTTTTTTTTTTCTAATCAATGATATTTCGTTGATTTATGCGGTTGTGGGAAAATGAACGCACACGTCCGCACATCAGAGTGGAGAGAAGCCCCCGTTTTTCCACGCATCCTCCATCCCCCCCCTTTACTGCCCCTCCCTAAACACCCCCCACTTCTCTCCCTCTCTCTCTCTCTCTCTCTTTCTAAAGGGAAGGATAGAGAGTGCGGGGGGAGGAGGGGGGGGGGCAAGGAGGCGCGACTCGCAGGGCGGCACATAGCTGATCAATATTCGATTTAGTTGCTAATTTAGGGCCTTTCTATAGCTGTCATCCCGTGATGTATGAGTCCTAACCCGAGGTCGCCGCGGAAAAAGAAGAAGAAGGAAAAAAACACACATGAGAGAGACAGAGAGAAAAATCAAACAGCAGTCAACTTTTCACTTAACAATAGAGCGACTTGAATATTATTTATGGGGGGAAAATGGATGGAGGGTTTTGTGGGAGGGGGGGGGGTGTTTGGGGGGGTCTACGGGCGAGTTGCTCCCATCGCCGGCGGCCGTGATGAAGCGCCTGCACGTGGACGCGCCACCTTCGCGATGAAACGTGCCCGGCGCCGCACCTCCATTTTGTGGCGTGACTTTGGCTATGACGTCACTTAATGGCGCGCCGATCGATCGCCGTTCAGAAGGATGTTATCAATAATTTGAATAGCCATAACGACTCTATTCTGTCTGGAGTTTTTTTAATGAAGGCGATGTGGCGTAATTAGTTCGAGATGCTTGATTCGAAGTGCTGGGAAATTAGCATAAAAAGAAGAAAAAAAAGCTTTGCTGATGAATGGATACGTCGGCGGGGAAGAAATGTCGTAGCGGAACGACTCATAAACACGCATCCATCACGGCGAGGCTGCTCGGAACCGCATCGTTTTTCGACGCTCCGTTTTCATTATCTAATGAGTGCGCGCTCGTTTGGGATGCGCGTGCGGGGGGAGGGGGGGGGGCGCTCGTGGGCAAAGATGGAAATTTGCAAAGCGGCGCGTGCGAAACTCATTTCCTCAGGCGGCAAAGTATTGAAAGTAGCTAAAAGCAATATTGTCTCAATCGCTGAACCGCTGCTTATTGAGGGGCTACGTTTAAAAAAAAAAAAAAAACATCCGCAACATCTGCTTTACAGACCGTCAAGTTTTTCAAAACACTTTGTAGTTTTTTTTTAAACACAAAAAAACTAATTGCAAGCATTTAAAAATATATATATTTTTTTAGTAGGCTACTGTACACTGTAAGAATTGTTGAGTCATAAATAACCCAATATGGGTCAACAATGGACCATCCACTACACTTGCGTTCATTTGACCCAGTTTGGGTCAACCCTGTTTGGGTTGTTTTGCACTAAAATTGGGTCCGTTTGTAAACAAGCTAAGAAATTGGGTCAATTTGTACCAAAAAATTGCAAATGTTGGGTCACAGTAGTGGATCTGCTCTTTTTTTCTTTTTTTTTTACTCAAATTGGGCTATGTTTGACACAACTGCAGACATTTTCCCAAGTTGCTGGTCTGTACAATTGACGCCGACAAAGTTGTCCCAATTTGCAATTTCCCACCTTCAGTATAAGAGCTGTAAGAGACGCGAATTCATAGACCAATCATCTCCCTGCAGCTACTCGTGTCTTGTCCAGGTGCCCCGTTGTCTCGTCAGTTTGCTTGTACTTCCTTCCCTGGTTTTCTTTCCATCTTTGTCGGTTCCTTGTTGCTCCTCATCTGTCTCTTTTCCCTCAGTCATGTCTTGTTTCCTTTTGTGGTGACTTTTGGTTTGTTAATTTTGTACATTGATTTATCCGCACATCTTGCTGTTTCTTCTTCCGTCTTTAGGACGCCTCCATTTTGCCACCACTACCACCCAAAAAAAAAAAAAAAAAAAAAAACTCAATCCTGACAGAATGAAGCAACAAATACAAAAAGAATCCAGAAAACTAAATACAAAAATAATCCAGAAAACTAAATACAAACAAGCTGACGAGACAACGAGGCACACCTGGACAAGACAAGCGCTTGGAGGTCACTGATTGGTTGACACAAGGGAGTCGAAACAGAAGCCTACGGAACAGGACGACGTGGGAAAAAGGATCATGGATGAAGGCCCCGTCCACACAAAAGCCCGTTTCAACGTATCCTCCTTATCGTTTAGGCCGCTCGTCCACACGATGGCGCCATTTCGAACCTTGAAAGCGATCACTTTTGAAAGCGGGCTCCAGAGTGGAAAGATTTCAAAACGCGCCCCCCCCCCCTTACGAGTCTGTCCGGACACCATTTTCACGATACTGCTCCGGCGATGACGTCATGGTCGCAGCTCGGTGACGTATGCGGCAAATCTCGCGCGAACCGTCAGTCTGTCAACAACAATGGCGGCTCGCCGCGTCGTCGTCGTTTTGCTTGGCCTCCTTAGCTTGCTAATATTCTGCTTCTTTATTCCCACGTTCAACAAGCGGTGTTGTACTTGAATCAGCCGCCATTGTCACTTCTCCCGTGTCTTCTTGGCTGATTCTTCTTCTTCTACGCTTTCCGTGAACTCCCCGTGCCTGCGCTACAGCGCCACTCCAGGCTTGGCATATACATTACAGCCGTTAAACGTCCTCGGCTTTTTTTTGGTCAAACGCAAGTCTTGAAACGCTTTTGTGCGGACGAAATTTGTTTAAGGAACTTTGCTTCCGTCTGGACGGATAAAAAAAAGGGATCATGACGAGCATAGGCGGATAAATTCTGGACCGGATGGCTCGTGCGTGCTTTTTTGCGGGGTCTCTGCGCTTGAAGCAGTTGGGTACAAATTTGTCGTTTCTTTTCACACAACAAAAAGCAAAGAAGGATTTTGTGCAAGCGCATGTTGCAATTGATCGTCAGAGGCGAGCACTCGGCTGCCATGTAAACCGCGGAATGAATAAAAGGCATTTTAATTAGGATGATTAGTTAGAGAATCAATGAGCTGGCACCGGCAGAGCTCCCAGAGAACACCCCCCCACCCCCACCACCCCCCCGCCTAAGTTCACTTTAATGGGCCGATCAAGTCAGCTGCTTTTTCAAGCTGCCTTTTGTTGTTGGCTGCCGCGAGCTCAAAAAACAGGAAACGTTACAAGCGGCCAATATCGTCGTCTTGATTTTTTTTTTGCTCTCTTCTTGTTTGTCTTTTCGTGAGAAGAAACCCCCCAGAACAGCGACGGCAACTGGAGACCCGCACTCGATTCGCTCGTGAAAATAACATTTTGGACTGTTGCTGATCTGTTCACCACTAGATGGCAGACATTGCGCAAGAGCGCCACGACTGTGCTTGTTTATCAGAGAAGAAGAGTGAGCAGGTCCAAACGATGTGAAGAAAATGGCGTCCATCGGGTAAAATAGGAAGCAGATGAAGAAGAATCGTCTTTTTTTTTTGTCATGTACACAAAACTTGGTGATCTTAACCACTTGCCTGTTGACCAAATTCCGAACACTATCAACCGTAAAAGACTTCAAGATTTCAGACATCACTCATCTCAAAAGTACACAAAAAGCAATTACTGTATTTGTTTTTACAAGAACCGTTGACAGTTCGTTTACAGTGCAAGGAGTTATTAAACGTGTGTCCTACAAAAACAGATAATATTCAACATTTAATAGTTGTCTTATCTTCTTTAAAAAGGTATTTTAAGAAACCCAAGACGTTCAGCTCGAACCATGAGTCAGCATCGCTCACGGCGCCTTTCATCGTTAACATAAAAAAAACAATAATCTGTGCTACCAAAAGCTCTCATTCTTGTTTTTGTGGTTTTACAGTTTGAGGTATCAAAAACGCAAAAAAAAAAAAAATATTCACGTCAAAGTCACGATTGTGTGTGACAAATTTCTTCAAAAAGTTTGTTTTCTCCGATTTTTTTTTGGGGGGGGGACAAAACCTATTTTTGCTTAAACCGCCCCATGTTCTACAGCTGATTACTAAGGAACGGGAAAAGGTGGAAACAATATTTTTTCTTTTGGCAATCTTGGTGCTTATATTATCACAGAACAAAATATTGTGGAGAGCAGTCAGAATGCTTTAAATGAGTTCATGGTCTGAGTTCATTCTCGTGAAATTATTATTATTATTTTTAAACTATTTACAATTACAACTTTATCACTGAAATCTAAGAGTTATTTTCATATCTAAAAAAAAAAAGTTTTTGTCAAATAATTGTTCAGAGATTTTGGAGGGAATATGTTCTCTCGGAGCAAACTTTGAGGATGTCGCACATTACCGCCCCCTATGGGTGAAATTATTCCAGCATTGGCAGAGGTCCTGACATCATTTCCATCCAGTTCAATATCATCCGACTTAATTTCCCTGAAAATTTTCTCTTTGTGGAAAGCGGACGGGGTGTGTTTCGAGGGGGGGGGGGGGGGGGGGTCTCTTTTGCATATAAACGAGGATATGGCGAGTGGGAGTGCGGCTGGTATTGGCTGCCAGCTGCCATGGAGCTCCTCGCTTGTTTGGCCAAAGTTGATTTCCCCAGACCCTTCTCCCCTGGGACGGCAACACCCCGCCCCCCGTCCCACCTCCATCTCCCCGTACGGGATCCTGCCGGCTAAACGGACAGGTCGTTGACGCACTCACACAACCCCAGGCAGCGTTTCAATCTGCTCTCCCGCTGGCGTGTAAAGGCCGCATTTCCGAGGTCATTAGCGGCGAGTCGCGAGGAATGTCTCACCTCGCCGTACGCCGCCGCCGTCGTCGTCGCATCAAACCTGCAATTAGCGTCATTAGAAGGAAACGGCCTCATGAATAACAAGCAAATGTGATTCGTACCCCCCGCGTGGCTGTAATGAGCATTGTTTAAACGAGCCAAATGAAATTGATGCCGAATCGCCGAGCATGAACGACAGCTCATATCAAGATGTGTGTGCGTGTAAAACAGTGGTATTAATAATCTCCATGATCTATGATCGCGTCTTGTGTCACTCAGCCATTAAAGAGACATTGGCTCCGTGTTCTCCACACCTCGTTTCCTCCCCTCAACCCTGTGTCAGCCCCCCCCCCCCCAAAATAATTGTGTGTTAATGGGTTGGATAGGGGGGAGGATTACAGCCCAGGGAGTGAGGATGGAAGGATTATCGGGGCAAGAGGTCGCTGTTAACAGAGGAGATGATTAGCTGTGATGACTGACCCTTTGCTGCTGAGGAGATTTGTGGCGAGTAAGGAGAAGAAATACGCGACGAAGATGCAATCGCTCTCGACGAGGCCGCGTTCACATTTTTAAGAGGGCGTGTCACTTGTTCAACAATATTATCAAAGTTCTCAATTGAGTAGGGCAGGTTTGAGGTGAACTAATAGTGGGCAAAAGGGCTGGGCAATATGCCCCCCCCCCCCCCTAAAAAAAAAAAATCTGGATTTTTTTTTCAGTCATTCAGGACGATTACGGTTTTAATGCAATAAAGCCAACAAATGTTTATTTTTATTTAAAGGTTTAACTTTAAATTATTATATATATATTATTATTATTATTATTATTATATATATTATATATATATTATTTAAAAATAATTTATATGCAATCATGTATACTGATTTTAAATCAGTTTTAACATAAATTTAACATTCATCGTTTGTGCTTAAATGCCACAATTAAGTAGTTGGCAGCTGCTGGATGTAATAGAACGTAAGAACAACAACTTTTTAAAAATCCAGGAGATAAAGTTCGATTTCACAAATTCGCAAAACGATTCGATTTTCAAAATGGCGGTTCATCGAATTAATTTGATTTACTGCCCAGTCCTGGTGGGGAAAAAAAGCTGTATTTAATTATTTTGAAAACTTTTGTATAACACAAAAATATGCTCTTTGAACAGGGCCGTGTACTTTTTATCTCCACTTTAGCTTCCTTTCATCCTCTTTGTTAGCCGTTTTATTGATTGTGTTAAACAGATAATAATATAAAAGTACAGTCCTTTTCTTAACTCATTCACCTCGCAGCCATTCTCACTGAAGCAACCCCCTTCGCTCCCGGCTGCTACTGGATTTTGACTGATTTTTGCAAGGCCCACAGAACATTCTGTTCTATGGCTATCACAACATGGAACCTACCAAAAGAAAGATGAGAGTCTCTTCTTTCATCAGGAAAAATGTATATTTTTTTATCTGTTTCCGTTTTGCAGCAATTAGAATTAGAATATAGCTATGTTTCATCATTATTCACAAATCTGTTTGGGGAAAAAAAAGCTTTTTACAACATGGCCCTGGTAGATCTCTTATACTCTGCTGCCACCTGCTGGCCGTTTTTGTAATAACTACCATTGCTTCAACCGTTTCTCTTCAGTTCAGAGGCCGCAGCAAAAGTCTTCTGTATGCTCTAGCATTAAAAAAAAAAACATAAATACGTTTTTGGGACCATGGCAATATTTAAAATAGAACATATTTATACATTTTGGGGAGCAAATGAGTTAATAGTATGAATAATTTGGGTGACAGGTGTTTAAGCACCTGTCACCCAAATATGTGCGCGCGTGCCTGGCATTTTGCGCCGTTGCTCGGGCCCCCGATTCCATTCATGGCTCCTAATCTGAGCGGAATGAGCCGTGAGAGCAAACGGCAACTTGAGAAGATTCTCCCCCCCTGACCAGCCTTCCCTCGTTTCCTCGCCTTCCGCCACTTCCATCCAGCAAATGAAGTTGTTTGGCATTGACGGGACCCCCGAGGCTGCCCGCCAGGAAAGGCGGGAGTCGCCCCGGCAACGCAGAGGCGGCGAGTGAGGACACTGAAGCGTTTCTAATTTAAATAAAGCTTTGGGCAGACTGAAACTGGCAGCGAGCTTCCCCTTTGCTCACCGGGAGAAGATGGAGAAGAAAGGGTGCGAAAGGAGGGATATAGAGACGTCTCCCGTGCCGGATTTGTTATCCGCATGGAGGAGTTAGAGGCCAGAGGACGACGGGGAGTGGGAGGAGGGAAAAAAAAAAAAGAGTCGGGATGAGACAGAGAGGAGGCGACACGAATAATGGAGGGAGAAAAAAACTGTGACAAGACGGCAGGCTGAAGGGAGGGCAGAGAAGCGTCAAACTTTAGCTGGAGTTTGTGTGGATGTGAAGACACGTGCAAATGTTATCTTACCGCAAGTCGATTTTTCAGCTTCTGATTTCAATTTTGGTTTCTCACAAAAAACTTGTGCTGAATGGCACAGTGTGTACAGTATTTGCACATTCCTACGTTGTGAAAGCATCCTGAATGCACCGTGTTGCTTTTAGCAAGGATGTGCATGTACGTGCATGTTCCTCACCGAGGATGTTGAAAAAAATTAATGATAGCCTGCACCAGATGGAGTTTGCTTTAAAACGTAGCACACAACAAAAAAGAATTACACACATTGTACGGTTAAATACTTATTTTTTTTAAAACATTGCCAGTGCTAATGCTAGCAGCCAATGGAAAATCCTATTCACAGGCTAATAGAAAATTAGCATAGCGTTCCAGGAGTGATTTTTCTTCTTCTTCAAATAACGAATATTCGCACACCAACGCAATACTTGCAATTTAGCAAGCATAACTATTCTTGCTAATCTGTGACAAATAAATTATATTAATAAAGTTTAATCGCGACTTCCTTCTTCTACTCGTTTTAGCTGAATGCAAATGTGTGCACGACACTGCCCCTAAGTGGCCAAGGCGTGCACAGCAGAAACAGCA